>NW_027100516.1:0-41625 GCF_031753505.1 Anomalospiza imberbis | reverse complement strand
GGGCCGTACTGGTCCGTTCTGGTCCGTTCTGGTCCGTTCTGTTCCGCACTGGTCCGCACTGGTCCATACCGGTCCGCACTGGTTCATACTTGTCCGTTCTGGTCCGTACTGGTCTGTTCTGGTCCGCACTGGTCCATACTGGTCCGTACTGGTCCGTTCTGGTCCGTACTGGTCTGTTCTGGTCCGCACTGGTCCGTACTGGTCCGTAGTGTTCCCTATTGGTCCGTTCTGGTCCGTACTGGTCCATGCTGGTCCATACTGGTCCGTACTGGTCCATACTGGTCCGTACTGGTCCATACTGGTCCGCACTGGTCCATACTGGTCCGTACTGGTCCGTACTGGTCTGTTCTGGTCCGCACTGGTCCATACTGGTCCGTACTGGTCCGCACTGGTCCATACTGGTCCATACTGGTCCGTACTGGTCCATACAGGTCCATACCGGTCCATACTGGTCCATACTGGTCCGTTCTGGTCTGCCCTTGTCCATACTGGTCCGTACTGGTCCGCACTGGTCCATACTGGTCCATACTGCTCCGTACTGCCCCCTAGTGGTCCATACTGGTCACTAGTAGTCCGTACTGGGCCGTTCTGGTCCGTACTGGTCCGCTCTAATCCATACTGGTCCGTACTGGTCCATACTGGTCCGTACTGGTCCGTTCTGGTCCGTACTGGTCCATACTAGTCCGTACTGGTCCGTATTAGTCCCTACTGGTCCATACTGGTCCATACGGGTCCGTTCTGGTCCGCACTGGTCCATACTGGTCCGTACTGGTCCATATTGGTCGGTGCTGGTCCATACTGGTCCGTACTGGTCCGTACTGGTCCGTACTGGTCCGTACTGGTCCGTACTGGTCCATACTGGTCCGTACTGGTCCCTACCGGTCCGTACTGGTCCGTACTGGCCCATACTGGTCCGTTCTGGTACGTTCTGTTCCATATTGGTCCGTACTGGTCCGTCCTGGTCTGTACTGGTCCATACAGGTCCGTTGTGGCCCGCACTGGTCCATACTGGTCCGTACTGGTCCGTTCTGGTCCGTGCTGGTCCATCGTATTCCGTGCTGGTCCATACTGGTCCATACTGGTCTGTTCTGGTCCGCACTGGTCCATACTGGTACGTTCTGTTCCATAGTGGTCCGTACTAGTCCGTACTTGTCCGTTCTGTTCCGCACTGGTCCGCACTGGTCCGTCCTGGTCCGCACTGGTCCATACTGGTCCGTACTGGTCCGTACTGGTCTGTTCTGGTCTGCAATGGTCCATACTTGTCCATACTGGTCCGTTCTGGTCCATACTGTTCCGTACTGGTCCGTTCTGGTCCGTACTGGTCCATCGTGTTCCGCGCTGGTCCATACTGGTCCATACTGGTCCGTTCTGGTCCGCACTGGTCCGTTCTGGTCCGCACTGGTCCATACTGGTCCGTACTGGTCCATACTGGTCCATACTGGTCCGTACTGGTCCATAGTGGTCCGTACTGGTCCATACTGGTCCGTACTGGTCCATACTGGTCCGTATTGGTCCCTACTGATCCATACTGGTCCATACTGGTCCATACTGGTCCGTTCTGGTCCGCACTGGTCCATACTGGTCCGTACTGGTCCATACTGGTCCGTACTGGTCCGTTCTGGTCTATACTGGTCCGTAGTGGTCCGTACTGGTCTGTAGTGGTCCCTATTGGTCCGTTCTGGTCCGCACTGGTCCATACTGGTCCGTCCTGGTCTGTTCTGGTCCATACAGGTCCGTTCTGGTCCGCACTGGTCCATACTGGTCCGCAATGGTCCGTACTGGTCCGTACTGGCCCATACTGGTCCATAGCGGTCCGTACTCGTCCGTTCTGGTCTGCCCTTGTCCATACTGGTCCGTACTGGTCCGCATTGGTCCATACTGGTCCATACTGGTCCGTACTTGTCCGTACAGGTCCATACCGGTCCATACTGGTCCGTACTGGTCCATTCTGGTCTGCCCTTGTCCATACTGGTCCGTTCTGTTCCGCACTGGTCCGCACTGGTCCATACTGGTCCGCACTGGTCCATACTGGTCCGTACTGGTCCGTACTGGTCTGTTCTGGTCCGCACTGGTCCATACTGGTCCGATCTGGTCCGTACTGTTCCATAGTGGTCCGTACTGGTCCGATCTGATCTGTACTGGTCCATACTGGTCCGTACTGGTCCGTTCTTGTCCGTACTGGTCCATACTGTTCCGTACTGGTCCATAGTGGTCCGTACTGGTCCATACTGGTCCATACTGGTCCATACTGTTCCGTACTGGTCCATACTGGTCCATACTGGTCCGTTCTGGTCCGTACTGTTTCATAGTGGTCCGTACTGGTCCGTTCTGCTCCGTACTGGTCCATAATGGTCCGTACTGGTCCCTACCGGTCCGTACTGGTCCCTACCAGTCCGTACTGGTCCGTTCTGGTACGTTCTGTTCCATAGTGGTCCGTACTAGTCCGTACTGGTCGGTTCTGGTCCGCACTGGTCCTCACTGGTCCATACTGGTCCGTCCTGGTCCGTACTGGTCCATACTGCTCCGTACTGCCCCCTTGTGGTCCGTACTGGTCCCTAGTATTCCGTACTGGGCCGTACTGGTCCGTTCTGGTCCGTTCTGTTCCGCACTGCTCCGCACTGGTCCATACTGGTCCGCACTGGTTCATACTTGTCCGTTCTGGTCCGTACTGGTCTGTTCTGGTCCGCACTGGTCCATACTGGTCCGTACTGGTCCGTTCTGGTTCCGTACTGGTCTGTTCTGGTCCGCACTGGTCCGTACTGGTCCGTAGTGTTCCCTATTGTTCCGTTCTGGTCCGTACTGGTCCATGCTGGTCCATACTGGTCCGTACTGGTCCATACTGGTCCGTACTGCTCCGTCCTGGTCCGTGCTGGTCCATACTGGTCCGTACTGGTCCGTACTGGTCTGTTCTGGTCCGCACTGGTCCATACTGGTCCGTACTGGTCCGTTCTGGTCCATACTGGTCCATACTGGTCTGTACTCGTCCGTACAGGTCCATACCGGTTCATACTGGTCCGTACTGGTCCGTTCTGGTCTGCCCTTGTCCATACTGGTCCGTACTGGTCCGCACTGGTCCATACTGGTCCATACTGCTCCGTACTGCCCCCTAGTGGTCCATACTGGTCACTAGTAGTCCGTACTGGGCCGTTCTGGTCCGTTCTGGTCCGCACTGGTCCATACTGGTCCGTACTGCTCCGCACTTGTCCATACTGGTCCGTACTTGTCCGTACTGGTCCGTACTGGTCCGCTCTAATCCATACTGGTCCGTACTGGTCCATACTGGTCCGTACTGGTCCGTTCTGGTCCGTACTGGTCCATACTAGTCCGTACTGGTCCGTATTAGTCCCTACTGGTCCATACTGGTCCATACTGGTCCGTACTGGTCTGCCCTTGTCCATACTGGTCCGTACTGGTCCATATTGGTCGGTGCTGGTCCATACTGGTCCGTAGTGGTCCGTACTGGTCCGTACTGCTCCGTAGTGGTCCGTACTGGTCCCTACTGGTCCGTACTGGTCCCTACTGGTCCCTACTGGTCCGTACTGGTCCGTACTGGCCCATACTGGTCCGTTCTGGTACGTTCTGTTCCATATTGGTCCGTACTGGTCTGTCCTGGTCTGTACTGGTCCATACAGGTCCGTTGTGGCCCGCACTGGTCCATACTGGTCCGTACTGGTCCGTTCTGGTCCGTACTGGTCCATCGTATTCCGTGCTGGTCCATACTGGTCCATACTGGTCTGTTCTGGTCCGCACTGGTCCATACTGGTACGTTCTGTTCCATAGTGGTCCGTAATAGTCCGTACTTGTCCGTTCTGTTCCGCACTGCTCCGCACTGGTCCATACTGGTCCGCAATGGTCCATACTGGTCCGTACTGGTCCGTACTGGTCTGTTCTGGTCCGCAATGGTCCATACTTGTCCATACTGGTCCGTTCTGGTCCATACTGTTCCGTACTGGTCCGTTCTGGTCCGTACTGGTCCATCGTGTTCCGCGCTGGTCCATACTGGTCCATACTGGTCCGTTCTGGTTCCGCACTGGTCCGTTCTGGTCCGCACTGGTCCGTACTGGTCCGTACTGGTCCATACTGGTCCATAGTGGTCCCTACTGGTCCATAGTGGTCCGTACTGGTCCATACTGGTCCGTACTGGTCCGTCCTGGTCCGTATTGGTCCCTACTGATCCATACTGGTCCATACTGCTCCATACTGGTCCGTTCTGGTCCGCACTGGTCCATACTGGTCCGTACTGGTCCATACTGGTCCGTACTGGTCCGTTCTGGTCTATACTGGTCCGTAGTGGTCCGTACTCGTCTGTACTGGTCCGTACTGTTCCATACTGGTCCGTACTGGTCCGTCCTGGTCCGTATTGGTCCCTACTGATCCATACTGGTCCATACTGCTCCATACTGGTCCGTTCTGGTCCGCACTGGTCCATACTGGTCCGTACTGGTCCATACTGGTCCGTACTGGTCCGTACTGGTCTGTTCTGGTCCGCACTGGTCCATACTGGTCCGATCTGGTCCGTACTGTTCCATAGTGGTCCGTACTGGTCCGTTCTGGTCCGCACTGGTCCATACTGGTCCGTACTGGTCCATACTGGTCCGTACTGGTCCGTACTGGTCTGTTCTGGTCCGCACTGGTCCATACTGGTCCGATCTGGTCCGTACTGTTCCATAGTGGTCCGTACTGGTCCGATCTGATCTGTACTGGTCCATACTGGTCCGCACTGGTCCATACTGGTCCGTACTGGTCCGTACTGGTCCGTACTGGTCCATACTGGTCCGTACTGGTCCGTACTGGTCTGTTCTGGTCCGCAATGGTCCGTTCTGGTCCGTACTTTTTCATAGTGGTCCGTACTGGTCCGTTCTTGGCCGTACTGGTCCATAGTGTTCCGTACTGGTCCGTTCAGGTCCGTACTGGTCCGTACTGGTCCGTACTGGTCCGTACTGTTCCGTACTGGTCCCTACCGGTCCGTACTGGTCCCCTACCAGTCCGTACTGGTCCGTTCTGGTACGTTCTGTTCCTTAGTGGTCCGTACTAGTCCGTACTGGTCGGTTCTGGTCCGCACTGGTCCTCACTGGTCCATACTGGTCCGTCCTGGTCCGTACTGGTCCATACTGCTCCGTACTGCCCCCTTGTGGTCCGTACTGGTCCCTAGTATTCCGTACTGGGCCGTACTGGTCCGTTCTGGTCCGTTCTGTTCCGCACTGCTCCGCACTGGTCCATACTGGTCCGCACTGGTTCATATTTGTCCGTTCTGGTCCGTACTGGTCTGTTCTGGTCCGCACTGGTCCATACTGGTCCGTACTGGTCCGTTCTGGTCCGTACTGGTCTGTTCTGGTCCGCACTGGTCCGTACTGGTCCGTAGTGTTCCCTATTGGTCCGTTCTGGTCCGTACTGGTCCATGCTGGTCCATACTGGTCCGTACTGGTCCATACTGGTCCGTACTGGTCCATACTGGTCCGCACTGGTCCATACTGGTCCGTACTGGTCCGTACTGGTCTGTTCTGGTCCGCACTGGTCCATACTGGTCCGTACTGGTCCGCACTGGTCCATACTGGTCCATACTGGTCCGTACTGGTCCGTACAGGTCCATACCTGTCCATACTGGTCCGTACTGGTCCGTTCTGGTCTGCCCTTGTCCATACTGGTCCGTACTGGTCCGCACTGGTCCATACTGGTCCATACTGCTCCGTACTGCCCCCTAGTGGTCCATACTGGTCACTAGTAGTCCGTACTGGTCCATACTGGTCCGTTCTGGTCCGCACTAGTCCATACTGGTCCGTACTGCTCCGCACTTGTCCATACTGGTCCGTACTTGTCCGTACTGGTCCGTACTGGTCCGCTCTAATCCATACTGTTCCGTACTGGTCCATACTGGTCCGTACTGGTCCGTTCTGGTCCGTACTGGTCCATACTAGTCCGTACTGGTCCGTATTGGTCCCTACTGGTCCATACTGGTCCGCAATGGTCCGTACTGGTCCGCACTGGTCCATACTGGTCCGTACTGGTCCATATTGGTCGGTGCTGGTCCATACTGGTCCGTACTGGTCCGTTCTGGTCCATACTGGTCCGTAGTGGTCCGTACTGGTCCGTACTGGTCCGTACTGGTCCATATAGGTCCATACTGGTCCCTACTGTTCCGTACTGGTCCATACTGGTCCGTTCTGGTCCGTTCTGGTCCGTACTGTTTCATAGTGGTCCGTACTGGTCCGTTCTTGTCCGTACTGGTCCATAGTGTTCCGTACTGGTCCGTTCAGGTCCGTACTGGTCCATAATGGTCCGTACTGGTCCCTACCGGTCCGTACTGGTCCCTACCAGTCTGTACTGGTCCGTTCTGGTACGTTCTGTTCCATAGTGGTCCGTACTAGTCCGTACTGGTCGGTTCTGGTCCGCACTGGTCCTCACTGGTCCATACTGGTCCATCCTGGTCCGTACTGGTCCATACTGCTCCGTACTGCCCCCTTGTGGTCCGTACTGGTCCCTAGTATTCCGTACTGGGCCGTACTGGTCCGTTCTGGTCCGTTCTGTTCCGCACTGCTCCGCACTGGTCCATACTGGTCCGCACTGGTTCATACTTGTCCGTTCTGGTCCGTACTGGTCTGTTCTGGTCCGCACTGCTCCATACTGGTCCGTACTGGTCCGTTCTGGTCCGTACTGGTCTGTTCTGGTCCGCACTGGTCCGTACTGGTCCGTAGTGTTCCCTATTGGTCCGTTCTGGTCCGTACTGGTCCATGCTGGTCCATACTGGTCCGTACTGGTCCATACTGGTCCGTACTGGTCCATACTGGTCCGCACTGGTCCATACTGGTCCGTTCTGGTCCGTACTGGTCTGTTCTGGTCCGCACTGGTCCATACTGGTCCGTATTGGTCCGTTCTGGTCCGTACTAGTCCATAGTGGTCCGTACTGGTCCGTACTGGTCCGTAGAGTTCCCTATTGTTCCGTTCTGGTCCGTACTGGTCCATACTGGTCCGTACTGGTCCATACTGGTCCGTGCTGGTCGCTACTGATCCATACTGGTCCATACTGGTCCGTTCTGGTCCGCACTGGTCCATACTGGTCCGTACTGGTCCGTACTGGTCCGTACTGGTCCATACTGGTCCATACTTGTCCGTACTGGTCCGTACTGGTCCGTAGTGGTCCCTATTGGTCCGTTCTGGTCCGTACTCGTCCGTACCGGTCCTTACTGGTCCGTACTGGTCCGTTCTGGTCCATACTGGTCCGTTCTGGTCTGCACAGGTCCATACTGGTCCGCACTGGTCCGTACTGGTCCGTACTAGCCCATACTGGTCCATATTGGTCCATACTGGTCCACACTGGTCCGTACCATTCCATACTGCTCCGTACTGGTCCCTACTGGTCCGTACTGGTCCGTACCGGTCCATTCCGGTCCATACTGGTCCGTACTGGTCCGTTCTGGTCTGCCCTTGTCCATACTGGTCCGTACTGGTCCGCACTGGTCCATACTGGTGCATACTGGTCCGTACTGGTCCGTACTGGTCCGTACTGGTCTGCCCTTGTCCATACTGGTCCGTACTGGTCCGCACTCGTCCATACTGGTCCATAGTGCTCCCTACTGCCCCCTAGTTGTCCGTACTGGTCACTAGTAGTCCGTACTGGTCCGTACTGGTCCGTTCTGCTCCGTACTGGTCCATAGTGGTCTGTACTGGTCCATTCTGGTCCGTACTGGTCCATAGTGTTCCGTGCTGGTCCATACTCGTCCATACTGGTCCGTTCTGGTCCGCACTGGTCCATACTGGTACGTTCTGTTCCATAGTGGTCCGTACTAGTCCGTACTTCTCCGTTCTGTTCCGCACTGGTCCGCACTGGTCCATACTGGTCCACACTGGTCCATACTGGTCCGTACTGGTCCGTACTTGTCTGTTCTGGTCCGCACTGGTCCATACTGGTCCGTTCTTGTCCGTACTGGTCCATAGTGTTCCGTACTGGTCCCTACCGGTCCGTACTGGTCCCTACCAGTCCGTACTGGTCCGTTCTGGTACGTTCTGTTCCATAGTGGTCCGTACTAGTCCGTACTGGTCGGTTCTGGTCCGCACTGGTCCTCACTGGTCCATACTGGTCCATCCTGGTCCGTACTGGTCCGTCCTGGTCCGTATTGGTCCCTACTGATCCATACTGGTCCATACTGGTCCGTACTGGTCCGTCCTGGTCCGTACTGGTCTGTTCTAGTCCGCACTGGTCCATACTGGTCCATAGTGGTCCGTACTCGTCCGTACTGGTCTGTTCTGGTCCCCACTGGTCCGTACTGGTCCATACTGTTCCCTATTGGTCCGTTCTGGTCCGTTCTGGTCCGCACTGGTCCATACTGGTCCATACTGGTCCGTACAGGTCCCTACTGGTCCATACTGGTCCGTACTGGTCCGTCCTGGTCCGTATTGGTCCCTACTGATCCATACTGGTCCATACGGGTCCATACTGGTCCGTTCTGGTCAGCACTGGTCCATACTGGTCCGTACTGGTCCATACTGCTCCGTACTGGTCCATACTGGTCCATACTTGTTTGTACTGGTCCGTACTGGTCCGTACTGGTCCATAGTGGTCCGTTCTGGTCCGTACTGGTCCGTACTGGTCTGCCCTTGTCCATACTGGTCCGTACTGGTCCGCACTCGTCCATACTGGTCCATAGTGCTCCGTACTGCCCCCTAGTGGTCCGTACTGGTCACTAGTAGTCCGTACTGGACCGTACTGGTCCGTTCTGCTCCGTACTGGTCCATAGTGGTCCGTACTGGTCCATTCTGGTCCGTACTGGTCCATAGTGTTCCGTGCTGGTCCATACTGGTCCATACTGGTCCGTTCTGGTCCGCACTGGTCCAGACTGGTACGTTCTGTTCCATAGTGGTCCGTACTAGTCCGTACTGGTCCGTTCTGTTCCGCACTGGTCCGCACTGGTCCATACTGGTCCGCACTGGTCCATACTGGTCCGTACTGGTCCGTACTGGTCTGTTCTGGTCCGCACTGGTCCATACTGGTCCGATCTGGTTCGTACTGTTCCATAGTGGTCCGTACTGGTCCGTTCTGATCTGTACTGGTCCATACTGGTCCGTACTGGTCCGTTCTTGTCCGTACTGGTCCATACTGTTCCGTACTGCTCCATACTGGTCCGTACTGGTCCGTATTGGTCCGTCCTGGTCCGTACTGTTTCGTACTGGTCCATACTGGTCCATACTGGTCCGTTCTGGTCCGTTCTGTTTCATAGTGGTCCGTACTGGTCCGTTCTGGTCCGTACTGGTCCATAGTGTTCCGTACTGGTCCGTTCAGGTCCGTACTGGTCCATAATGGTCCGTACTGGTCCCTACCGGTCCGTACTGGTCCCTACCAGTCCGTACTGGTCCGTTCTGGTACGTTCTGTTCCATAGTGGTCCGTACTAGTCCGTACTGGTCGGTTCTGGTCCGCACTGGTCCTCACTGGTCCATACTGGTCTGTTCTGGTCCGTACTGGTCCATACTGCTCCGTACTGCCCCCTTGTGGTCCGTACTGGTCCCCAGTATTCCGTACTTGCCCGTACTGGTCCATAGCGGTCCGTTCTGTTCCGCACTGGTCCGCACTGGTCCATACTGGTCCGTTCTGGTTCATACTTGTCCGTTCTGGTCCGTACTGGTCTGTTCTGGTCCGCACTGGTCCATACTGGTCCGTACTGGTCCGTTCTGGTCCGTACTGGTCTGTTCTGGTCCGCACTGGTCCGTACTGGTCCGTAGTGTTCCCTATTGGTCCGTTCTGGTCCGTACTGGTCCATACTGGTCCATACTGGTCCATACTGGTCCATACTGGTCCGTTCTGGTCCATACTGGTCCGCACTGGTCCATACTGGTCCGTATTGGTCCGTACTGGTCTGTTCTGGTCCGCACTGGTCCATACTGGTCTGTACTGGTCCGTTCTGGTCCATACTGGTCTGTAGTGGTCTGTACTGGTCCGTACTGGTCCGTAGAGTTCCCTATTGGTCCGTTCTGGTCCGTACTGGTCCATACTGGTCCATACTGGTCCGTACTGGTCCATACTGGTCCATACTGTTCCGTACTGGTCCGTCCTGGTCCGTGCTGGTCGCTACTGATCCATACTGGTCCATACTGGTTTGTTCTGGTCCGCACTGGTCCATACTGGTCCGTACTGGTCCGTACTGGTCCGTACTGGTCCATACCGGTCCATACTTGTCCGTACTGGTCCGTACTGCTCCGTAGTGGTCCCTATTGGACCGTTCTGGTCCGTACTCGTCCGTACCGGTCCGTACTGGTCCGTACTGGTCCATTTCTGGTCCATACTGGTCCGTTCTGGTCTGCACTGGTCCATACTGGTCCGCACTGGTCCGTACTGGTCCGTACTGGCCCATACTGGACCATATTGGTTCATACTGGTCCACACTGGTCCGTACCAGTCCATACTGGTCCGTACTGGGTCCTACCGGTCCGTATTGGTCCGTACTGGTCCGTTCTGGTCTGCCCTTGTCCATACTGGTCCGTACTGGTCCGCACTGGTCCATACTGGTCCATACTGGTCCGTACTGGTCCGTACAGGTCCATACCGGTCCATACTGGTCCGTACTGGTCCGTTCTGGTCTGCCCTTGTCCATACTGGTCCGTACTGGTCCGCACTGGTCCATACTGGTCCATACTGCTCCGTACTGCCCCCTAGTGGTCCATACTGGTCACTAGTAGTCCGTACTGGTCCGTACTGGTCCGTTCCAGTCCGCACTGGTCCATAGTGCTCCGTACTGGTCCGCAATTGTCCATACTGGTCCGTACTTGTCCGTACTGGTCCGTACTGGTCCGTACTGGTCCATACTAGTCCGTACTGGTCCGTATTGGTCCCTACTGGTCCATACTGGTCCATACTGGTCCGTTCTGGTCCGCACTGGTCCATACTGGTCCGTACTGGTCCATATTGGTCGGTGCTGGTCCATACTGGTCCGTACTGGTCCGTTCTGGTCCATACTGGTCCATACTGGTCCGTAGTGGTCCATACTGGTCCGTACTGGTCCGCACTTGTCCATACTGGTCCGTACTTGTCCATACTGGTCCGTACTGCTCCGCTCTAATCCATACTGGTCCGTACTGGTCCGTATTGGTCCCTACTGGTCCATACTGTCCATACTAGTCCGTTCTGGTCCGCACTGGTCCATACTGGTCCGTACTGGTCCATATTGGTCGGTGCTGGTCCATACTGGTCCGTACTGGTCCGTTCTGATCCATACTGGTCCATACTGGTCCGTAGTGGTCCATACTGGTCCGTCCTGGTCCGCACTTGTCCATACTGGTCCGTACTTGTCCGTACTGGTCCGTTCTGCTCCGTACTGGTCCATACTAGTCCGTACAGGTCCGTATTGGTCCCTACTGGTCCATACTGGTCCATACTGCTCCGTTCTGGTCCGCACTGGTCCATACTGGTCCGTACTGGTCCATATTGGTCGGTGCTGGTCCATACTGGTCCGTACTGGTCCGTTCTCCATACTGGTCCGTACTGGTCCGTTCTGGTCCGTACTGGTCCATACTAGTCCGTACAGGTCCGTATTGGTCCCCTAGTATTCCCTACTGGTCCATAGTGGTCTGTACTGGTCCCTACTGGTCCGTACTGGTCCGTACTGGCCCATACTGGTCCGTTCTGGTACGTTCTGTTCCATATTGGTCCGTACTGGTCCGTCCTGGTCTGTACTGGTCCATACAGGTCCGTTGTGGCCCGCACTGGTCCATACTGGTCCGTACTGGTCCGTTCTGGTCCGTATTGGTCCATCGTATTCCGTGCTGGTCCATACTGGTCCATACTGGTCCGTTCTGGTCCGCACTGGTCCATACTGGTACGTTCTGTTCCATAGTGGTCCGTACTAGTCCGTACTTGTCCGTTCTGTTCCGCACTGGTCCGCACTGGTCCATACTGGTCCGCAATGGTCCCTACTGGTCCGTACTGGTCCGTACTGGTCTGTACTGGTCCGCAATGGTCCATACTTTTCCGTACTGGTCCGTTCTGGTCCATACTGTTCCGTTCTGGTCCGTTCTGGTCCGCACTGGTCCATACTGGTCCATACTGGTCCGTACAGGTCCCTACTGGTCCATACTGGTCCGTACTGGTCCGTCCTGGTCCGTATTGGTCCCTACTGATCCATACTGGTCCATACGGGTCCATACTGGTCCGTTCTGGTCAGCACTGGTCCATACTGGTCCGTACTGGTCCATACTGCTCCGTACTGGTCCATACTGGTCCATACTTGTTTGTACTGGTCCGTACTGGTCCGTACTGGTCCATAGTGGTCCGTTCTGGTCCGTACTGGTCCGTACTGGTCTGCCCTTGTCCATACTGGTCCGTACTGGTCCGCACTCGTCCATACTGGTCCATAGTGCTCCGTACTGCCCCCCTAGTGGGTCCGTACTGGTCACTAGTAGTCCGTACTGGACCGTACTGGTCCGTTCTGCTACGTACTGGTCCATAGTGGTCCATAGTGGTCCATTCTGGTCCGTACTGGTCCATAGTGTTCCGTGCTGGTCCATACTGGTCCATACTGGTCCGTTCTGGTCCGCACTGGTCCAGACTGGTACGTTCTGTTCCATAGTGGTCCGTACTAGTCCGTACTTGTCCGTTCTGTTCCGCACTGGTCCGCACTGGTCCATACTGGTCCGCACTGGTCCATACTGGTCCGTACTGGTCCGTACTGGTCTGTTCTGGTCCGCACTGGTCCATACTGGTCCGATCTGGTTCGTACTGTTCCATAGTGGTCCGTACTGGTCCGTTCTGATCTGTACTGGTCCATACTGGTCCGTCCTGGTCCGTTCTTGTCCGTACTGGTCCATACTGTTCCGTACTGCTCCATACTGGTCCGTACTGGTCCGTATTGGTCCGTCCTGGTCCGTACTGTTTCGTACTGGTCCATACTGGTCCATACTGGTCCGTTCTGGTCCGTTCTGTTTCATAGTGGTCCGTACTGGTCCGTTCTGGTCCGTACTGGTCCATAGTGTTCCGTACTGGTCCGTTCAGGTCCGTACTGGTCCATAATGGTCCGTACTGGTCCCTACCGGTCCGTACTGGTCCCTACCAGTCCGTACTGGTCCGTTCTGGTACGTTCTGTTCCATAGTGGTCCGTACTAGTCCGTACTGGTCGGTTCTGGTCCGCACTGGTCCTCACTGGTCCATACTGGTCTGTTCTGGTCCGTACTGGTCCATACTGCTCCGTACTGCCCCCTTGTGGTCCGTACTGGTCCCTAGTATTCCGTACTTGCCCGTACTGGTCCATAGCGGTCCGTTCTGTTCCGCACTGGTCCGCACTGGTCCATACTGGTCCGTTCTGGTTCATACTTGTCCGTTCTGGTCCGTACTGGTCTGTTCTGGTCCGCACTGGTCCATACTGGTCCGTACTGGTCCGTTCTGGTCCGTACTGGTCTGTTCTGGTCCGCACTGGTCCGTACTGGTCCGTAGTGTTCCCTATTGGTCCGTTCTGGTCCGTACTGGTCCATACTGGTCCATACTGGTCCATACTGGTCCATACTGGTCCGTTCTGGTCCATACTGGTCCGCACTGGTCCATACTGGTCCGTATTGGTCCGTACTGGTCTGTTCTGGTCCGCACTGGTCCATACTGGTCCGTACTGGTCCGTTCTGGTCCATACTGGTCTGTAGTGGTCTGTACTGGTCCGTACTGGTCCGTAGAGCTCTCTATTCGTCCGTTCTGGTCCGTACTGGTCCATACTGGTCCATACTGGTCCGTACTGGTCCATACTGGTCCATACTGTTCCGTACTGGTCCGTCCTGGTCCGTGCTGGTCGCTACTGATCCATACTGGTCCATACTGGTTTGTTCTGGTCCGCACTGGTCCATACTGGTCCGTACTGGTCCGTACTGGTCCGTACTGGTCCATACCGGTCCATACTTGTCCGTACTGGTCCGTACTGCTCCGTAGTGGTCCCTATTGGACCGTTCTGGTCCGTACTCGTCCGTACCGGTCCGTACTGGTCCGTACTGGTCCATTCTGGTCCATACTGGTCCGTTCTGGTCTGCACTGGTCCATACTGGTCCGCACTGGTCCGTACTGGTCCGTACTGGCCCATACTGGACCATATTGGTTCATACTGGTCCACACTGGTCCGTACCAGTCCATACTGGTCCGTACTGGGTCCAACCGGTCCGTATTGGTCCGTACTGGTCCGTTCTGGTCTGCCCTTGTCCATACTGGTCCGTACTGGTCCGTTTCTGGTCCATACTGGTCCATACTGGTCCGTACTGGTCCGTACAGGTCCATACCGGTCCATACTGGTCCGTACTGGTCCGTTCTGGTCTGCCCTTGTCCATACTGGTCCGTACTGGTCCGCACTGGTCCATACTTGTCCATACTGCTCCGTACTGCCCCCTAGTGGTCCATACTGGTCACTAGTAGTCCGTACTGGTCCGTACTGGTCCGTTCCAGTCCGCACTGGTCCATAGTGCTCCGTACTGGTCCGCAATTGTCCATACTGGTCCGTACTTGTCCGTACTGGTCCGTACTGGTCCGTACTGGTCCATACTAGTCCGTACTGGTCCGTATTGGTCCCTACTGGTCCATACTGGTCCATACTGGTCCGTTCTGGTCCGCACTGGTCCATACTGGTCCGTACTGGTCCATATTGGTCGGTGCTGGTCCATACTGGTCCGTACTGGTCCGTTCTGGTCCATACTGTCCATACTGGTCCGTAGTGGTCCATACTGGTCCGTACTGGTCCGCACTTGTCCATACTGGTCCGTACTTGTCCGTACTGGTCCGTACTGCTCCGCTCTAATCCATACTGGTCCGTACTGGTCCGTATTGGTCCCTACTGGTCCATACTGGTCCATACTAGTCCGTTCTGGTCCGCACTGGTCCATACTGGTCCGTACTGGTCCATATTGGTCGGTGCTGGTCCATACTGGTCCGTACTGGTCCGTTCTGATCCATACTGGTCCATACTGGTCCGTAGTGGTCCATACTGGTCCGTCCTGGTCCGCACTTGTCCATACTGGTCCGTACTTGTCCGTACTGGTCCGTTCTGCTCCGTACTGGTCCATACTAGTCCGTACAGGTCCGTATTGGTCCCTACTGGTCCATACTGGTCCATACTGCTCCGTTCTGGTCCGCACTGGTCCATACTGGTCCGTACTGGTCCATATTGGTCGGTGCTGGTCCATACTGGTCCGTACTGGTCCGTTCTGGTCCATACTGGTCCGTACTGGTCCGTTCTGGTCCGTACTGGTCCATACTAGTCCGTACAGGTCCGTATTGGTCCCTAGTATTCCCTACTGGTCCATAGTGGTCTGTACTGGTCCCTACTGGTCCGTACTGGTCCGTACTGGCCCATACTGGTCCGTTCTGGTACGTTCTGTTCCATATTGGTCCGTACTGGTCCGTCCTGGTCTGTACTGGTCCATACAGGTCCGTTGTGGCCCGCACTGGTCCATACTGGACCGTACTGGTCCGTTCTGGTCCGTATTGGTCCATCGTATTCCGTGCTGGTCCATACTGGTCCATACTGGTCTGTTGTGGTCCGCACTGGTCCATACTGGTACGTTCTGTTCCATAGTGGTCCGTACTAGTCCGTACTTGTCCGTTCTGTTCCGCACTGGTCCGCACTGGTCCATACTGGTCCGCAATGGTCCCTACTGGTCCGTACTGGTCCGTACTGGTCTGTACTGGTCCGCAATGGTCCATACTTTTCCGTACTGGTCCGTTCTGGTCCATACTGTTCCGTACTGGTCCGTTCTGGTCCGCACTGGTCCATACTGGTACGTTCTGTTCCATAGTGGTCCATACTAGTCCGTACTGGTCCGTTCTGGTCCGCACTGGTCCGCACTGGTCCATACTGGTCCGTCCTGGTCGGTATTGGTCCGTCCTGGTCCGTATTGGTCCCTACTGATCCATACTGGTCCATACTGGTCCATACAGGTCCGTTCTGGTCCGCACTGGTCCATACTGGTCCGTTCTGGTCCGTACTGGTCCAGAGTGGTCCATACTGGTCCGTTCTGTTCCGCACTGGTCCATACTGGTCCGTACTGGTCCATATTGGTCGGTACTGGTCCATACTGGTCCCTACTTGTCCGTTCTGGTCCATACTGGTCCGTAGTGGTCCGTACTGGTCCGTACTGGTCCATAGTGGTCCGTACTGGTCCCTACCAGTCCGTAATTGTCCGTGCTGGCCCATACTGGTCCGTTCTGGTACGTTCTGTTCCATATTGGTCCGTACTGGTCCGTCCTGGTCTGTACTGGTCCGTAATGGTCCGTTGTGGCCCGCACCGGTCCATACAGGTCCCCTACTGGTCCGTTCTGGTCCGTACTGGTCCATAGTGTTCCGTGCTGGTCCATACTGGTCCATACTGGTCTGTTGTGGTCCGCACTGGTCCATACTGGTACGTTCTGTTCCATAGTGGTCCGTACTAGTCCGTACTTGTCCGTTCTGTTCCGCACTGGTCCGCACTGGTCCATACTGGTCCGCAATGGTCCCTACTGGTCCGTACTGGTCCGTACTGGTCTGTACTGGTCCGCAATGGTCCATACTTTTCCGTACTGGTCCGTTCTGGTCCATACTGTTCCGTACTGGTCCGTTCTGGTCCGCACTGGTCCATACTGGTACGTTCTGTTCCATAGTGGTCCATACTAGTCCGTACTGGTCCGTTCTGGTCCGCACTGGTCCGCACTGGTCCATACTGGTCCGTCCTGGTCGGTATTGGTCCGTCCTGGTCCGTATTGGTCCCTACTGATCCATACTGGTCCATACTGGTCCATACAGGTCCGTTCTGGTCCGCACTGGTCCATACTGGTCCGTTCTGGTCCGTACTGGTCCAGAGTGGTCCATACTGGTCCGTTCTGTTCCGCACTGGTCCATACTGGTCCGTACTGGTCCATATTGGTCGGTACTGGTCCATACTGGTCCCTACTTGTCCGTTCTGGTCCATACTGGTCCGTAGTGGTCCGTACTGGTCCGTACTGGTCCATAGTGGTCCGTACTGGTCCCTACCAGTCCGTAATTGTCCGTGCTGGCCCATACTGGTCCGTTCTGGTACGTTCTGTTCCATATGGTCCGTACTGGTCCGTCCTGGTCTGTACTGGTCCGTAATGGTCCGTTGTGGCCCGCACCGGTCCATACAGGTCCCCTACTGGTCCGTTCTGGTCCCGTACTGGTCCATAGTGTTCCGTGCTGGTCCATACTGGTCCATACTGGTCTGTTGTGGTCCGCACTGGTCCATACTGGTACGTTCTGTTCCATAGTGGTCCGTACTAGTCCGTACTTGTCAGTTCTGTTCCGCACTGGTCCGCACTGGTCCGTCCTGGTCGGCACTGGTCCATACTGGTCCGTACTGCTCCGTACCGGTCTGTTCTGGTCCGCAATGGTCCATACTTGTCCGTACTGCTCCGTTCTGGCCCATACTGTTCCGTACTGGTCCGTACTGGTCCGTACTGGTCCATACTGTTCCGTACTGGTCCGTTCTGGTCCGTACTGGTCCATCGTGTTCAGTGCTGGTCCATACTGGTCCATACTAGTCCGTTCTTGTCCGCACTGGTCCATACTGGTCCGTTCTGTTCCATAGTGGTCCGTACTAGTCCGTACTTGTCCGTTCTGTTCCACACTGGTCCGCACTGGTCCATACTGGTCCGCACTGGTCCATACTGGTCCGTACTGGTCCGTACTGGTCTGTTCTGGTCCATACTGGTCCATACTGGTCCGTACTGGTCTGTTCTGGTCCGCACTGGTCCATACTGGGTCCGTACTGGTCCATACTGGTCTGTTTTGGTCCGCACTGGTCGTACTGGTCCGTACTGGTCTGTTCTGGTCCGCACTGGTCCGTTCTGTTCCACACTGGTCTATACTGTTCTGTACTGGTCCATACTGGTCCATACTGGTCCATAATATTCCGTACTGGTCCATACTGGTCCGTACTGGTCCATACTGGTCCATACTGGTCCATACTGTTCCGTTCTGGTCCATACTGGTCCATACTGGTCCGTTCTGGTCCGTACTGTTTCATAGTGGTCCGTACTGGTCCGTTCTTGTCCGTACTGGTCCATATTGGTCCGTACTGGTCCCTACCGGTCTGTACTGGTCCCTACCAGTCCGTACTGGTCCGTTCTGGTACGTTCTGTTCCATAGTGGTCCGTACTAGTCCGTACTGGTCGGTTCTGGTCCGCACTGGTCCTCACTGGTCCATACTGGTCCGTCGTGGTCCGTACTGGTCCATACTGCTCCGTACTGCCCCCTTGTGGTCCGTACTGGTCCCTAGTATTCCGTACTGGGCCGTACTGGTCCGTTCTGGTCCGTTCTGTTCCGCACTGCTCCGCACTGGTCCATACTGGTCCGCACTGGTTCATACTTGTCCGTTCTGGTCCGTACTGGTCTGTTTCTGGTCCGCACTGGTCCATACTGGTCCGTACTGGTCCGTTCTGGTCCGTACTGGTCTGTTCTAGTCCGCACTGGTCCGTACTGTTCCGTAGTGTTCCCTATTGGTCCGTTCTGGTCCGTACTGGTCCATGCTGGTCCATACTGGTCCGTACTGGTCCATACTGGTCCGTACTGGTCCATACTGGTCCGCACTGGTCCATACTGGTCCGTACTGGTCCGTACTGGTCTGTTCTGATCTGTACTGGTCCATACTGGTCCGTACTGGTCCGTTCTTGTCTGTACTGGTCCATACTGTTCCGTACTGCTCCATACTGGTCCGTACTGGTCCATACTGGTCCATACTGGTCCATACTGTTCCGTACTGGTCCATACTGGTCCATACTAGTCCGTTCTGGTCCGTTCTGTTTCATAGTGGTCCGTACTGGTCCGTTCTGGTCCGTACTGGTCCATAGTGTTCCGTACTGGTCCGTTCAGGTCCGTACTGGGTCCATAATGGTCCGTACTGGTCCCTACCGGTCCGTACTGGTCCATCGTGTTCCGTATTGGTCCGTTCTGGTACGTTCTGTTCCATAGTGGTCCGTACTAGTCCGTACTGGTCGGTTATGGTCCGCACTGGTCCTCACTGGTCCATACTGGTCCGTTCAGGTCCGTACTGGTCCATAGTGTTCCGTACTGGTCCGTTCAGGTCCGTACTGGTCCATAATGGTCCGTACTGGTCCCTACCGGTCCGTACTGGTCCCTACCAGTCCGTACTGGTCCGTTCTGGTACGTTCTGTTCCATAGTGGTTCGTACTAGTCCGTACTGGTCGGTTCTGGTCCGCACTGGTCCTCACTGTCCATACTGGTCCGTCCTGGTCCGTACTGGTCCATACTGCTCCGTACTGCCCCCCTTGTGGTCCGTACTGGTCCCTAGTATTCCGTACTGGGGCCGTTCTGGTCCGTTCTGGTCCGTTCTGTTCCGCACTGGTCCGCACTGGTCCATACTGGTCCGTTCTGGTTCATACTTGTCCGTTCTGGTCCGTACTGGTCTGTTCTGGTCCGCACTGGTCCATACTGGTCCGTACTGGTCCGTTCTGGTCCGTACTGGTCTGTTCTGGTCCGCACTGGTCCGTACTGGTCCGTAGTGTTCCCTATTGGTCCGTTCTGGTCCGTACTGGTCCATACTGGTCCATACTGGTCCGTACTGGTCCATACTGGTCCGTTCTGGTCCATACTGGTCCGCACTGGTCCATACTGGTCCGTATTGGTCCGTACTGGTCTGTTCTGGTCCGCACTGGTCCATACTGGTCCGTACTGGTCCGTTCTGGTCCATACTGGTCCGTAGTGGTCCGTACTGGTCCGTACTGGTCCGTAGAGTTCCCTATTGGTCCGTTCTGGTCCGTACTGGTCCATACTGGTCCATACTGGTCCGTACTGGTCCATACTGGTCCATACTGGTCCGTACTGGTCCGTCCTGGTCCGTGCTGGTCGCTACTGATCCATACTGGTCCGTACTGGTCCGTTATGGTCCACACTGGTCCATACTGGTCCGTACTGGTCCGTACTGGTCCGTACTGGTCCATACAGGTCCATACTTGTCCGTACTGGTCCGTACTGCTCCGTAGTGGTCCCTATTGGTCCGTTCTGGTCCATACTGGTTTGTACTGGTCCGTTCTGGTCCGTACTGGTCCATACTAGTCCGTACAGGTCCGTATTGGTCCCTAGTATTCCCTACTGGTCCATAGTGGTCTGTACTGGTCCCTACTGGTCCGTACTGGTCCGTACTGGCCCATACTGGTCCGTTCTGGTACGTTCTGTTCCATATTGGTCCGTACTGGTCCGTCCTGGTCTGTACTGGTCCATACAGGTCCGTTGTGGCCCGCACTGGTCCATACTGGACCGTACTGGTCCGTTCTGGTCCGTATTGGTCCATCGTATTCCGTGCTGGTCCATACTGGTCCATACTGGTCTGTTGTGGTCCGCACTGGTCCATACTGGTACGTTCTGTTCCATAGTGGTCCGTACTAGTCCGTACTTGTCCGTTCTGTTCCGCACTGGTCCGCACTGGTCCATACTGGTCCGCAATGGTCCCTACTGGTCCGTACTGGTCCGTACTGGTCTGTACTGGTCCGCAATGGTCCATACTTTTCCGTACTGGTCCGTTCTGGTCCATACTGTTCCGTACTGGTCCGTTCTGGTCCGCACTGGTCCATACTGGTACGTTCTGTTCCATAGTGGTCCATACTAGTCCGTACTGGTCCGTTCTGGTCCGCACTGGTCCGCACTGGTCCATACTGGTCCGTCCTGGTCGGTATTGGTCCGTCCTGGTCCGTATTGGTCCCTACTGATCCATACTGGTCCATACTGGTCCATACAGGTCCGTTCTGGTCCGCACTGGTCCATACTGGTCCGTTCTGGTCCGTACTGGTCCATAGTGGTCCATACTGGTCCGTTCTGTTCCGCACTGGTCCATACTGGTCCGTACTGGTCCATATTGGTCGGTACTGGTCCATACTGGTCCCTACTTGTCCGTTCTGGTCCATACTGGTCCGTAGTGGTCCGTACTGGTCCGTACTGGTCCATAGTGGTCCGTACTGGTCCCTACCAGTCCGTAATTGTCCGTGCTGGCCCATACTGGTCCGTTCTGGTACGTTCTGTTCCATATTGGTCCGTACTGGTCCGTCCTGGTCTGTACTGGTCCGTAATGGTCCGTTGTGGCCCGCACCGTCCATACAGGTCCCTACTGGTCCGTTCTGGTCCGTACTGGTCCATAGTGTTCCGTGCTGGTCCATACTGGTCCATACTGGTCTGTTTGTGGTCCGCACTGGTCCATACTGGTACGTTCTGTTCCATAGTGGTCCGTACTAGTCCGTACTTGTCAGTTCTGTTCCGCACTGGTCCGCACTGGTCCGTCCTGGTCGGCACTGGTCCATACTGGTCCGTACTGCTCCGTACTGGTCTGTTCTGGTCCGCAATGGTCCATACTTGTCCGTACTGCTCCGTTCTGGCCCATACTGTTCCGTACTGGTCCGTACTGGTCCGTACTGGTCCATACTGTTCCGTACTGGTCCGTTCTGGTCCGTACTGGTCCATCGTGTTCAGTGCTGGTCCATACTGGTCCATACTAGTCCGTTCTTGTCCGCACTGGTCCATACTGGTCCGTTCTGTTCCATAGTGGTCCGTACTAGTCCGTACTTGTCCGTTCTGTTCCACACTGGTCCGCACTGGTCCATACTGGTCCGCACTGGTCCATACTGGTCCGTACTGGTCCGTACTGGTCTGTTCTGGTCCATACTGGTCCATACTGGTCCGTACTGGTCTGTTCTGGTCCGCACTGGTCCATACTGGTCCGTACTGGTCCGTACTGGTCTGTTTTGGTCCGCACTGGTCCGTACTGGTTCCGTACTGGTCTGTTCTGGTCCGCACTGGTCCGTTCTGTTCCACACTGGTCTATACTGTTCCGTACTGGTCCATAGTGTTCCATACTGGTCCATAATATTCCGTACTGGTCCATACTGGTCCGTACTGGTCCATACTGGTCCATACTGGTCCATACTGTTCCGTTCTGGTCCATACTGGTCCATACTGGTCCGTTCTGGTCCGTACTGTTTCATAGTGGTCCGTACTGGTCCGTTCTTGTCCGTACTGGTCCATATTGGTCCGTACTGGTCCCTACCGGTCTGTACTGGTCCCTACCAGTCCGTACTGGTCCGTTCTGGTACGTTCTGTTCCATAGTGGTCCGTACTAGTCCGTACTGGTCGGTTCTGGTCCGCACTGGTCCTCACTGGTCCATACTGGTCCGTCCTGGTCCGTACTGGTCCATACTGCTCCGTACTGCCCCCTTGTGGTCCGTACTGGTCCCTAGTATTCCGTACTGGGCCGTACTGGTCCGTTCTGGTCCGTTCTGTTCCGCACTGCTCCGCACTGGTCCATACTGGTCCGCACTGGTTCATACTTGTCCGTTCTGGTCCGTACTGGTCTGTTCTGGTCCGCACTGGTCCATACTGGTCCGTACTGGTCCGTTCTGGTCCGTACTGGTCTGTTCTAGTCCGCACTGGTCCGTTACTGTTCCGTAGTGTTCCCTATTGGTCCGTTCTGGTCCGTACTGGTCCATGCTGGTCCATACTGGTCCGTACTGGTCCATACTGGTCCGTACTGGTCCATACTGGTCCGCACTGGTCCATACTGGTCCGTACTGGACCGTACTGGTCTGTTCTGATCTGTACTGGTCCATACTGGTCCGTACTGGTCCGTTCTTGTCTGTACTGGTCCATACTGTTCCGTACTGCTCCATACTGGTCCGTACTGGTCCATACTGGTCCATACTGGTCCATACTGTTCCGTACTGGTCCATACTGGTCCATACTAGTCCGTTCTGGTCCGTTCTGTTTCATAGTGGTCCGTACTGGTCCGTTCTGGTCCGTACTGGTCCATAGTGTTCCGTACTGGTCCGTTCAGGTCCGTACTGGTCCATAATGGTCCGTACTGGTCCCTACCGGTCCGTACTGGTCCATCGTGTTCCGTATTGGTCCGTTCTGGTACGTTCTGTTCCATAGTGGTCCGTACTAGTCCGTACTGGTCGGTTATGGTCCGCACTGGTCCTCACTGGTCCATACTGGTCCGTTCAGGTCCGTACTGGTCCATAGTGTTCCGTACTGGTCCGTTCAGGTCCGTACTGGTCCATAATGGTCCGTACTGGTCCCTACCGGTCCGTACTGGTCCCTACCAGTCCGTACTGGTCCGTTCTGGTACGTTCTGTTCCATAGTGGTTCGTACTAGTCCGTACTGGTCGGTTCTGGTCCGCACTGGTCCTCACTGGTCCATACTGGTCCGTCCTGGTCCGTACTGGTCCATACTGCTCCGTACTGCCCCCTTGTGGTCCGTACTGGTCCCTAGTATTCCGTACTGGGCCGTTCTGGTCCGTTCTGGTCCGTTCTGTTCCGCACTGGTCCGCACTGGTCCATACTGGTCCGTTCTGGTTCATACTTGTCCGTTCTGGTCCGTACTGGTCTGTTCTGGTCCGCACTGGTCCATACTGGTCCGTACTGGTCCGTTCTGGTCCGTACTGGTCTGTTCTGGTCCGCACTGGTCCGTACTGGTCCGTAGTGTTCCCTATTGGTCCGTTCTGGTCCGTACTGGTCCATACTGGTCCATACTGGTCCGTACTGGTCCATACTGGTCCGTTCTGGTCCATACTGGTCCGCACTGGTCCATACTGGTCCGTATTGGTCCGTACTGGTCTGTTCTGGTCCGCACTGGTCCATACTGGTCCGTACTGGTCCGTTCTGGTCCATACTGGTCCGTAGTGGTCCGTACTGGTCCGTACTGGTCCGTAGAGTTCCCTATTGGTCCGTTCTGGTCCGTACTGGTCCATACTGGTCCATACTGGTCCGTACTGGTCCATACTGGTCCATACTGGTCCGTACTGGTCCGTCCTGGTCCGTGCTGGTCGCTACTGATCCATACTGGTCCGTACTGGTCCGTTATGGTCCACACTGGTCCATACTGGTCCGTACTGGTCCGTACTGGTCCGTACTGGTCCATACAGGTCCATACTTGTCCGTACTGGTCCGTACTGCTCCGTAGTGGTCCCTATTGGTCCGTTCTGGTCCGTACTCGTCCGTACCGGTCCGTACTGGTCCGTACTGGTCCGTTCTGGTCCATACTGGTCCGTTCTGGTCTGCACTGGTCCATACTGGTCCGCACTAGTCCGTACTGGTCCGTACTGGCCCATACTGGACCATATTGGTTCATACTGGTCCACACTGGTCCGTACCAGTCCATACTGCTCCGTACTGGTTCCTACCGGTCCGTATTGGTCCGTACTGGTCCGTTCTGGTCTGCCCTTGTCCATGCTGGTTCCGTACTGCTCCGTTCTGGTCCATACTGGTCCATACTGGTCCGTACTGGTCCGTACAGGTCCATACCGGTCCATACTGGTCCGTACTGGTCCGTTCTGGTCTGCCCTTGTCCATACTGGTCCGTACTGGTCCGCACTGGTCCATACTGGTCCATACTGCTCCCTACTGCCCCCTAGTGGTCCATACTGGTCACTAGTAGTCCGTACTGGTCCGTACTGGTCCGTTCCAGTCCGCACTGGTCCATACTGGTCCGTACTGGTCCACACTTGTCCATACTGGTCCGTACTTGTCCGTACTGGTCCGTACTGGTCCGTACTGGTCCATACTAGTCCGTACTGGTCCGTATTGGTCCCTACTGGTCCATACTGGTCCATACTGGTCCGTTCTGGTCCGCACTGGTCCATACTGGTCCGTACTGGTCCATATTGGTCGGTGCTGGTCCATACTGGTCCGTACTGGTCCGTTCTGGTCCATACTGGTCCATACTGGTCCGTAGTGGTCCATACTGGTCCGTACTGGTCCGCACTTGTCCATACTGGTCCGTACTGGTCCGTTCTGCTCCGTACTGGTCCATACTAGTCCGTACAGGTCCGTATTGGTCCCTACTGGTCCATACTGGTCCATACTGGTCCGTTCTGGTCCGCACTGGTCCATACTGGTCCGTACTGGTCCATATTGGTCGGTGCTGGTCCATACTGGTCCGTACTGGTCCGTTCTGGTCCGTACTGGTCCATACTAGTCCGTACAGGTCCCGTATTGGTCCCTAGTATTCCCTACTGGTCCATAGTGGTCCGTACTGGTCCCTACTGGTCCGTACTGGTTCGTACTGGCCCATACTGGTCCGTTCTGGTACGTTCTGTTCCATATTGGTCCGTACTGGTCCGTCCTGGTCTGTACTGGTCCATACAGGTCCGTTGTGGCCCGCACTGGTCCATACTGGTCCGTACTGGTCCGTTCTGGTCCGTACTGGTCCATCGTATTCCGTGCTGGTCCATACTGGTCCATACTGGTCCGTTCTGGTCCGCACTGGTCCATACTGGTACGTTCTGTTCCATAGTGGTCCGTACTAGTCCGTACTTGTCCGTTCTGTTCCGCACTGGTCCGCACTGGTCCATACTGGTCCGCAATGGTCCATACTGGTCCGTACTGGTCCGTACTGGTCTGTACTGGTCCGCAATGGTCCATACTTGTCCGTACTGGTCCGTTCTGGTCCATACTGTTCCGTACTGGTCTGTTCTGGTCCGCACTGGTCCATACTGGTACGTTCTGTTCCATAGTGGTCCGTACTAGTCCGTCTGGTCCGTTCTGGTCCGCTCTGGTCCGCACTGGTCCATACTGGTCCGTCCTGGTCCGTATTGGTCCGTCCTGGTCCGTATTGGTCCCTACTGAGCCATACTGGTCCATACTGGTCCATACTGGTCCGTTCTGGTCCGCACTGGTCCATACTGGTCCGTTCTGGTCCGTACTGGTCCATAGTGGTCCATACTGGTCCGTTCTGTTCCCGCACTGGTCCATACTGGTCCGTACTGGTCCATATTGGTCGGTACTGGTCCATACTGGTCCCTACTTGTCCGTTCTGGTCCATACTGGTCCGTAGTGGTCCGTACTGGTCCGTACTGGTCCATAGTGGTCCGTACTGGTCCCTACCAGTCTGTAATTGTCCGTACTGGCCCATACTGGTCCGTTCTGGTACGTTCTGTTCCATATTGGTCCGTACTGGTCCGTCCTGGTCTGTACTGGTCCATACTGGTCCGTTGTGGCCCGCACCGGCCCATAGAGGTCCCTACTGGTCCGTTCTGGTCCGTACTGGTCCATAGTGTTCCGTGCTGGTCCATACTGGTCCATACTGGTCTGTTGTGGTCCGCACTGGTCCATACTGGTACGTTCTGTTCCATAGTGGTCCGTACTAGTCCGTACTTGTCCGTTCTGTTCCGCACTGGTCCGCACTGGTCCGTCCTGGTCGGCACTGGTCCATACTGGTCCGTACTGCTCCGTACTGGTCTGTTCTGGTCCGCAATGGTCCATACTTTTCCGTACTGCTCCGTTCTGGCCCATACTGTTCCGTACTGGTCCGTACTGGTCCGTACTGGTCCATACTGTTCCGTACTGGTCCGTTCTGGTCCGTACTGGTCCATCGTGTTCAGTGCTGGTCCATACTGGTCCATACTGGTCCGTTCTGTTCCATAGTGGTCCATACTGGTCCGTACTGGTCCGTACTGGTCTGTTCTGGTCCATACTGGTCCATACTGGTCCGTACTGGTCTGTTCTGGTCCGCACTGGTCCATACTGGTCCGTACTGGTCCATACTGGTCTGTTTTGGTCCGCACTGGTCCGTACTGGTCCGTACTGGTCTGTTCTGGTCCGCACTGGTCCGTTCTGTTCCACACTGGTCTATACTGTTCCGTACTGGTCCATACTGGTCCATACTGGTCCATACTGTTCCGTTCTGGTCCATACTTGTCCATACTGGTCCGTTCTGGTCCGTACTGTTTCATAGTGGTCCGTACTGGTCCGTTCAGGTCCGTACTGGTCCATAATGGTCCGTACTGGTCCCTACCGGTCTGTACTGGTCCCTACCAGTCCGTACTGGTCCGTTCTGGTACGTTCTGTTCCATAGTGGTCCGTACTAGTCCGTACTGGTCGGTTCTGGTCCGCACTGGTCCTCACTGGTCCATACTGGTCCGTCCTGGTCCGTACTGGTCCATACTGCTCCGTACTGCCCCCTTGTGGTCCGTACTGGTCCCTAGTATTCCGTACTGGGCCGTACTGGTCCGTTCTGGTCCGTTCTGTTCCGCACTGGTCCGCACTGGTCCATACTGGTCCGCACTGGTTCATACTTGTCCGTTCTGGTCCGTACTGGTCTGTTCTGGTCCGCACTGGTCCATACTGGTCCGTACTGGTCCGTTCTGGTCCGTACTGGTCTGTTCTAGTCCGCACTGGTCCGTACTGTTCCGTAGTGTTCCCTATTGGTCCGTTCTGGTCCGTACTGGTCCATGCTGGTCCATACTGGTCCGTACTGGTCCATACTGGTCCGTACTGGTCCATACTGGTCCGCACTGGTCCATACTGGTCCGTACTGGTCCGTACTGGTCTGTTCTGATCTGTACTGGTCCATACTGGTCCGTACTGGTCCGTTCTTGTCTGTACTGGTCCATACTGTTCCGTACTGCTCCATACTGGTCCGTACTGGTCCATACTGGTCCATACTGGTCCATACTGTTCCGTACTGGTCCATACTGGTCCATACTGGTCCGTTCTGGTCTGTTCTGTTTCATAGTGGTCCGTACTGGTCCGTTCTGGTCCGTACTGGTCCATAGTGTTCCGTACTGGTCCGTTCAGGTCCGTACTGGTCCATAATGGTCCGTACTGGTCCCTACCGGTCCGTACTGGTCCCTACCAGTCCGTACTGGTCCGTTCTGGTACGTTCTGTTCCATAGTGGTCCGTACTAGTCCGTACTGGTCGGTTCTGGTCCGCACTGGTCCATACTGGTCCCTACTTGTCCGTTCTGGTCCATACTGGTCCGTAGTGGTCCGTACTGGTCCGTACTGGTCCATAGTGGTCCGTACTGGTCCCTACCAGTCTGTAATTGTCCGTACTGGCCCATACTGGTCCGTTCTGGTACGTTCTGTTCCATATTGGTCCGTACTGGTCCGTCCTGGTCTGTACTGGTCCATACTGGTCCGTTGTGGCCCGCACCGGCCCATAGAGGTCCCTACTGGTCCGTTCTGGTCCGTACTGGTCCATAGTGTTCCGTGCTGGTCCATACTGGTCCATACTGGTCTGTTGTGGTCCGCACTGGTCCATACTGGTACGTTCTGTTCCATAGTGGTCCGTACTAGTCCGTACTTGTCCGTTCTGTTCCGCACTGGTCCGCACTGGTCCGTCCTGGTCGGCACTGGTCCATACTGGTCCGTACTGCTCCGTACTGGTCTGTTCTGGTCCGCAATGGTCCATACTTTTCCGTACTGCTCCGTTCTGGCCCATACTGTTCCGTACTGGTCCGTACTGGTCCGTACTGGTCCATACTGTTCCGTACTGGTCCGTTCTGGTCCGTACTGGTCCATCGTGTTCAGTGCTGGTCCATACTGGTCCATACTGGTCCGTTCTGTTCCATAGTGGTCCATACTGGTCCGTACTGGTCCGTACTGGTCTGTTCTGGTCCATACTGGTCCATACTGGTCCGTACTGGTCTGTTCTGGTCCGCACTGGTCCATACTGGTCCGTACTGGTCCATACTGGTCTGTTTTGGTCCGCACTGGTCCGTACTGGTCCGTACTGGTCTGTTCTGGTCCGCACTGGTCCGTTCTGTTCCACACTGGTCTATACTGTTCCGTACTGGTCCATACTGGTCCATACTGGTCCATAATATTCCGTACTGGTCCATACTGCTCCGTACTGGTCCATACTGGTCCATACTGGTCCATACTGTTCCGTTCTGGTCCATACTTGTCCATACTGGTCCGTTCTGGTCCGTACTGTTTCATAGTGGTCCGTACTGGTCTGTTCAGGTCCGTACTGGTCCATAATGGTCCGTACTGGTCCCTACCGGTCTGTACTGGTCCCTACCAGTCCGTACTGGTCCGTTCTGGTACGTTCTGTTCCATAGTGGTCCGTACTAGTCCGTACTGGTCGGTTCTGGTCCGCACTGGTCCTCACTGGTCCATACTGGTCCGTCCTGGTCCGTACTGGTCCATACTGCTCCGTACTGCCCCCTTGTGGTCCGTACTGGTCCCTAGTATTCCGTACTGGGCCGTACTGGTCCGTTCTGGTCCGTTCTGTTCCGCACTGGTCCGCACTGGTCCATACTGGTCCGCACTGGTTCATACTTGTCCGTTCTGGTCCGTACTGGTCTGTTCTGGTCCGCACTGGTCCATACTGGTCCGTACTGGTCCGTTCTGGTCCGTACTGGTCTGTTCTAGTCCGCACTGGTCCGTACTGTTCCGTAGTGTTCCCTATTGGTCCGTTCTGGTCCGTACTGGTCCATGCTGGTCCATACTGGTCCGTACTGGTCCATACTGGTCCGTACTGGTCCATACTGGTCCGCACTGGTCCATACTGGTCCGTACTGGTCCGTACTGGTCTGTTCTGATCTGTACTGGTCCATACTGGTCCGTACTGGTCCGTTCTTGTCTGTACTGGTCCATACTGTTCCGTACTGCTCCATACTGGTCCGTACTGGTCCATACTGGTCCATACTGGTCCATACTGTTCCGTACTGGTCCATACTGGTCCATACTGGTCCGTTCTGGTCTGTTCTGTTTCATAGTGGTCCGTACTGGTCCGTTCTGGTCCGTACTGGTCCATAGTGTTCCGTACTGGTCCGTTCAGGTCCGTACTGGTCCATAATGGTCCGTACTGGTCCCTACCGGTCCGTACTGGTCCGTTCTGGTACGTTCTGTTCCATAGTGGTCCGTACTAGTCCGTACTGGTCGGTTCTGGTCCGCACTGGTCCATACTGGTCCCTACTTGTCCGTTCTGGTCCATACTGGTCCGTAGTGGTCCGTACTGGTCCGTACTGGTCCATAGTGGTCCGTACTGGTCCCTACCAGTCTGTAATTGTCCGTACTGGCCCATACTGGTCCGTTCTGGTACGTTCTGTTCCATATTGGTCCGTACTGGTCCGTCCTGGTCTGTACTGGTCCATACTGGTCCGTTGTGGCCCGCACCGGCCCATAGAGGTCCCTACTGGTCCGTTCTGGTCCGTACTGGTCCATAGTGTTCCGTGCTGGTCCATACTGGTCCATACTGGTCTGTTCTGGTCCGCACTGGTCCATACTGGTACGTTCTGTTCCATAGTGGTCCGTACTAGTCCGTACTTGTCCGTTCTGTTCCGCACTGGTCCGCACTGGTCCGTCCTGGTCGGCACTGGTCCATACTGGTCCGTACTGCTCCGTACTGGTCTGTTCTGGTCCGCAATGGTCCATACTTTTCCGTACTGCTCCGTTCTGGCCCATACTGTTCCGTACTGGTCCGTACTGGTCCGTACTGGTCCATACTGTTCCGTACTGGTCCGTTCTGGTCCGTACTGGTCCATCGTGTTCAGTGCTGGTCCATACTGGTCCATACTGGTCCGTTCTGTTCCATAGTGGTCCATACTGGTCCGTACTGGTCCGTACTGGTCTGTTCTGGTCCATACTGGTCCATACTGGTCCGTACTGGTCTGTTCTGGTCCGCACTGGTCCATACTGGTCCGTACTGGTCCATACTGGTCTGTTTTGGTCCGCACTGGTCCGTACTGGTCCGTACTGGTCTGTTCTGGTCCGCACTGGTCCGTTCTGTTCCACACTGGTCTATACTGTTCCGTACTGGTCCATACTGGTCCATACTGGTCCATAATATTCCGTACTGGTCCATACTGCTCCGTACTGGTCCATACTGGTCCATACTGGTCCATACTGTTCCGTTCTGGTCCATACTTGTCCATACTGGTCCGTTCTGGTCCGTACTGTTTCATAGTGGTCCGTACTGGTCCGTTCTGCTCCGTACTGGTCCATAATGGTCCGTACTGGTCCCTACCGGTCTGTACTGGTCCCTACCAGTCCGTACTGGTCCGTTCTGGTACGTTCTGTTCCATAGTGGTCCGTACTAGTCCGTACTGGTCGGTTCTGGTCCGCACTGGTCCTCACTGGTCCATACTGGTCCGTCCTGGTCCGTACTGGTCCATACTGCTCCGTACTGCCCCCTTGTGGTCCGTACTGGTCCCTAGTATTCCGTACTGGGCCGTACTGGTCCGTTCTGGTCCGTTCTGTTCCGCACTGGTCCGCACTGGTCCATACTGGTCCGCACTGGTTCATACTTGTCCGTTCTGGTCCGTACTGGTCTGTTCTGGTCCGCACTGGTCCATACTGGTCCGTACTGGTCCGTTCTGGTCCGTACTGGTCTGTTCTAGTCCGCACTGGTCCGTACTGTTCCGTAGTGTTCCCTATTGGTCCGTTCTGGTCCGTACTGGTCCATGCTGGTCCATACTGGTCCGTACTGGTCCATACTGGTCCGTACTGGTCCATACTGGTCCGCACTGGTCCATACTGGTCCGTACTGGTCCGTACTGGTCTGTTCTGATCTGTACTGGTCCATACTGGTCCGTACTGGTCCGTTCTTGTCTGTACTGGTCCATACTGTTCCGTACTGCTCCATACTGGTCCGTACTGGTCCATACTGGTCCATACTGGTCCATACTGTTCCGTACTGGTCCATACTGGTCCATACTGGTCCGTTCTGGTCTGTTCTGTTTCATAGTGGTCCGTACTGGTCCGTTCTGGTCCGTACTGGTCCATAGTGTTCCGTACTGGTCCGTTCAGGTCCGTACTGGTCCATAATGGTCCGTACTGGTCCCTACCGGTCCGTACTGGTCCCTACCAGTCCGTACTGGTCCGTTCTGGTACGTTCTGTTCCATAGTGGTCCGTACTAGTCCGTACTGGTCGGTTCTGGTCCGCACTGGTCCTCACTGGTCCATACTGGTCCGTCCTGGTCCGTACTGGTCCATAGTGTTCCGTACTGGTCCGTTCAGGTCCGTACTGGTCCATAATGGTCCGTACTGGTCCCTACCGGTCCATACTTGTCCCTACCAGTCCGTACTGGTCCGTTCTGCTACGTTCTGTTCCATAGTGGTTCGTACTAGTCCGTACTGGTCGGTTCTGGTCCGCACTGGTCCTCACTGGTCCATACTGGTCCGTCCTGGTCCGTACTGGTCCATACTGCTCCGTACTGCCCCCTTGTGGTCCGTACTGGTCCCTAGTATTCCGTACTGGGCCGTTCTGGTCCGTTCTGGTCCGTTCTGTTCCGCACTGGTCCGCACTGGTCCATACTGGTCCATACTGGTCCGTACTTGTCCGTACTGGTCCGTACTGGTCCGCTCTAATCCATACTGGTCCGTACTGGTCCATACTGGTCCGTACTGGTCCGTTCTGGTCCGTACTGGTCCATACTAGTCCGTACTGGTCCGTATTAGTCCCTACTGGTCCATACTGGTCCATACTGGTCCGTACTGGTCCATACTGGTCCATACTGGTCCGTACTGGTCCATATTGGTCGGTGCTGATCCATACTGGTCCGTAGTGGCCCGCACTGGTCCATACTGGTCCGTACTGGTCCGTTCTGGTCCGTACTGGTCCATCGTATTCCGTGCTGGTCCATACTGGTCCGTACTGGTCTGTTCTGGTCCGCACTGGTCCATACTGGTACGTTCTGTTCCATAGTGGTCCGTACTAGTCCGTACTTGTCCGTTCTGTTCCGCACTGGTCCGCACTGGTCCATACTGGTCCGCAATGGTCCATACTGGTCCGTACTGGTCCGTACTGGTCTGTTCTGGTCCGCACTGGTCCATACTTGTCCATACTGGTCCGTTCTGGTCCATACTGTTCCGTACTGGTCCGTTCTGGTCCGTACTGGTCCATCGTGTTCCGCGCTGGTCCATACTGGTCCATACTGGTCCGTTCTGGTTCCGCACTGGTCCGTTCTGGTCCGCACTGGTCCGTACTGGTCCGTACTGGTCCATACTGGTCCATAGTGGTCCCTACTGGTCCATAGTGGTCCGTACTGGTCCATACTGGTCCGTACTGGTCCGTCCTGGTCCGTATTGGTCCCTACTGATCCATACTGGTCCATACTGCTCCATACTGGTCCGTTCTGGTCCGCACTGGTCCATACTGGTCCGTACTGGTCCATACTGGTCCGTACTGGTCCGTTCTGGTCTATACTGGTCCGTAGTGGTCCGTACTGGTCTGTACTGGTCCGTACTGTTCCATACTGGTCCATACTGGTCCGTCCTGGACCGTATTGGTCCCTACTGATCCATACTGGTCCATACTGCTCCATACTGGTCCGTTCTGGTCCGCACTGGTCCATACTGGTCCGTACTGGTCCATACTGGTCCGTACTGGTCCGTACTGGTCTGTTCTGGTCCGCACTGGTCCATACTGGTCCGATCTGGTCCGTACTGTTCCATAGTGGTCCGTACTGGTCCGTTCTGGTCCGCACTGGTCCATACTGGTCCGTACTGGTCCATACTGGTCCGTACTGGTCCGTACTGGTCTGTTCTGGTCCGCACTGGTCCATACTGGTCCGATCTGGTCCGTACTGTTCCATAGTGGTCCGTACTGGTCCGATCTGATCTGTACTGGTCCATACTGGTCCGCACTGGTCCATACTGGTCCGTACTGGTCCGTACTGGTCTGTTCTGGTCCATACTGGTCCATACTGGTCCGTACTGGTCTGTTCTGGTCCGCAATGGTCCATACTGGTCCGTACTGGTCCGTACTGGTCTGTTTTGGTCCGCACTGGTCCGCACTGGTCCGTACTGGTCTGTTCTGGTCCGCACTGGTCCGTTCTGGTCCGTACTTTTTCATAGTGGTCCGTACTGGTCCGTTCTTGGCCGTACTGGTCCATAGTGTTCCGTACTGGTCCGTTCAGGTCCGTACTGGTCCGTACTGGTCCGTACTGGTCCCTACCGGTCCGTACTGGTCCCTACCAGTCCGTACTGGTCCGTTCTGGTACGTTCTGTTCCATAGTGGTCCGTACTAGTCCGTACTGGTCGGTTCTGGTCCGCACTGGTCCTCACTGGTCCATACTGGTCCGTCCTGGTCCGTACTGGTCCATACTGCTCCGTACTGCCCCCTTGTGGTCCGTACTGGTCCCTAGTATTCCGTACTGGGCCGTACTGGTCCGTACTGGTCTGTTCTGGTCCGCACTGGTCCATACTGGTCCGTACTGGTCCGCACTGGTCCATACTGGTCCATACTGGTCCGTACTGGTCCGTACAGGTCCATACCGGTCCATACTGGTCCGTACTGGTCCGTTCTGGTCTGCCCTTGTCCATACTGGTCCGTACTGGTCCGCACTGGTCCATACTGGTCCATACTGCTCCGTACTGCCCCCTAGTGGTCCATACTGGTCACTAGTAGTCCGTACTGGTCCGTACTGGTCCGTTCTGGTCCGCACTGGTCCATACTGGTCCGTACTGCTCCGCACTTGTCCATACTGGTCCGTACTTGTCCGTACTGGTCCGTACTGGTCCGCTCTAATCCATACTGGTCCGTACTGGTCCATACTGGTCCGTACTGGTCCGTTCTGGTCCGTACTGGTCCATACTAGTCCGTACTGGTCCGTATTGGTCCCTACTGGTCCATACTGGTCCGCAATGGTCCGTACTGGTCCGCACTGGTCCATACTGGTCCGTACTGGTCCATATTGGTCGGTGCTGGTCCATACTGGTCCGTACTGGTCCGTTCTGGTCCATACTGGTCCGTAGTGGTCCGTACTGGTCCGTACTGGTCCGTACTGGTCCATATAGGTCCATACTGGTCCCTACTGTTCCGTACTGGTCCATACTGGTCCATACTGGTCCGTTCTGGTCCGTACTGTTTCATAGTGGTCCGTACTGGTCCGTTCTTGTCCGTACTGGTCCATAGTGTTCCGTACTGGTCCGTTCAGGTCCGTACTGGTCCATAATGGTCTGTACTGGTCCCTACCGGTCCGTACTGGTCCCTACCAGTCCGTACTGGTCCGTTCTGGTACGTTCTGTTCCATAGTGGTCCGTACTAGTCCGTACTGGTCGGTTCTGGTCCGCACTGGTCCTCACTGGTCCATACTGGTCCATCCTGGTCCGTACTGGTCCATACTGCTCCGTACTGCCCCCTTGTGGTCCGTACTGGTCCCTAGTATTCCGTACTGGGCCGTACTGGTCCGTTCTGGTCCGTTCTGTTCCGCACTGCTCCGCACTGGTCCATACTGGTCCGCACTGGTTCATACTTGTCCGTTCTGGTCCGTACTGGTCTGTTCTGGTCCGCACTGCTCCATACTGGTCCGTACTGGTCCGTTCTGGTCCGTACTGGTCTGTTCTGGTCCGCACTGGTCCGTACTGGTCCGTAGTGTTCCCTATTGGTCCGTTCTGGTCCGTACTGGTCCATGCTGGTCCATACTGGTCCGTACTGGTCCATACTGGTCCGTACTGGTCCATACTGGTCCGCACTGGTCCATACTGGTCCGTTCTGGTCCGTACTGGTCTGTTCTGGTCCGCACTGGTCCATACTGGTCCGTATTGGTCCGTTCTGGTCCGTACTAGTCCATAGTGGTCCGTACTGGTCCGTACTGGTCCGTAGAGTTCCCTATTGTTCCGTTCTGGTCCGTACTGGTCCATACTGGTCCGTACTGGTCCGTCCTGGTCCGTGCTGGTCGCTACTGATCCATACTGGTCCATACTGGTCCGTTCTGGTCCGCACTGGTCCATACTGGTCCGTACTGGTCCGTACTGGTCCGTACTGGTCCATACCGGTCCATACTTGTCCGTACTGGTCCGTACTGGTCCGTAGTGGTCCCTATTGGTCCGTTCTGGTCCGTACTCGTCCGTACCGGTCCTTACTGGTCCGTACTGGTCCGTTCTGGTCCATACTGGTCCGTTCTGGTCTGCACAGGTCCATACTGGTCCGCACTGGTCCGTACTGGTCCGTACTAGCCCATACTGGTCCATATTGGTCCATACTGGTCCACACTGGTCCGTACCATTCCATACTGCTCCGTACTGGTGTCTACTGGTCCGTACTGGTCCGTACCGGTCCATTCCGGTCCATACTGGTCCGTACTGGTCCGTTCTGGTCTGCCCTTGTCCATACTGGTCCGTACTGGTCCGCACTGGTCCATACTGGTCCATACTGGTCCGTACTGGTCCGTACTGGTCCGTACTGGTCTGCCCTTGTCCATACTGGTCCGTACTGGTCCGCACTCGTCCATACTGGTCCATAGTGCTCCCTACTGCCCCCTAGTTGTCCGTACTGGTCACTAGTAGTCCGTACTGGTCCGTAGTGGTCCGTTCTGCTCCGTACTGGTCCATAGTGGTCTGTACTGGTCCATTCTGGTCCGTACTGGTCCATAGTGTTCCGTGCTGGTCCATACTCGTCCATACTGGTCCGTTCTGGTCCGCACTGGTCCATACTGGTACGTTCTGTTCCATAGTGGCCGTACTAGTCCGTACTTCTCCGTTCTGTTCCGCACTGGTCCGCACTGGTCCATACTGGTCCACACTGGTCCATACTGGTCCGTACTGGTCCGTACTTGTCTGTTCTGGTCCGCACTGGTCCATACTGGTCCGTTCTTGTCCGTACTGGTCCATAGTGTTCCGTACTGGTCCCTACCGGTCCGTACTGGTCCCTACCAGTCCGTACTGATCCGTTCTGGTACGTTCTGTTCCATAGTGGTCCGTACTAGTCCGTACTGGTCGGTTCTGGTCCGCACTGGTCCTCACTGGTCCATACTGGTGCATCCTGGTCCGTACTGGTCCGTCCTGGTCCGTATTGGTCCCTACTGATCCATACTGGTCCATACTGGTCCGTACTGGTCCGTCCTGGTCCGTACTGGTCTGTTCTAGTCCGCACTGGTCCATACTGGTCCATAGTGGTCCGTACTCGTCCGTACTGGTCTGTTCTGGTCCCCACTGGTCCGTACTGGTCCATACTGTTCCCTATTGGTCCGTTCTGGTCCGTTCTGGTCCGCACTGGTCCATACTGGTCCGTACTGGTCCGTCCTGATCCGTATTGGTCCCTACTGATCCATACTGGTCCATACGGGTCCATACTGGTCCGTTCTGGTCAGCACTGGTCCATACTGGTCCGTACTGGTCCATACTGCTCCGTACTGGTCCATACTGGTCCATACTTGTTTGTACTGGTCCGTACTGGTCCGTACTGGTCCATAGTGGTCCGTTCTGGTCCGTACTGGTCCGTACTGGTCTGCCCTTGTCCATACTGGTCCGTACTGGTCCGCACTCGTCCATACTGGTCCATAGTGCTCCGTACTGCCCCCTAGTGGTCCGTACTGGTCACTAGTAGTCCGTACTGGACCGTACTGGTCCGTTCTGCTACGTACTGGTCCATAGTGGTCCATAGTGGTCCATTCTGGTCCGTACTGGTCCATAGTGTTCCGTGCTGGTCCATACTGGTCCATACTGGTCCGTTCTGGTCCGCACTGGTCCAGACTGGTACGTTCTGTTCCATAGTGGTCCGTACTAGTCCGTACTTGTCCGTTCTGTTCCGCACTGGTCCGCACTGGTCCATACTGGTCCGCACTGGTCCATACTGGTCCGTACTGGTCCGTACTGGTCTGTTCTGGTCCGCACTGGTCCATACTGGTCCGATCTGGTTCGTACTGTTCCATAGTGGTCCGTACTGGTCCGTTCTGATCTGTACTGGTCCATACTGGTCCGTACTGGTCCGTTCTGGTCCGTACTGGTCCATACTGTTCCGTACTGCTCCATACTGGTCCGTACTGGTCCGTATTGGTCCGTCCTGGTCCGTACTGTTTCGTACTGGTCCATACTGGTCCATACTGGTCCGTTCTGGTCCGTTCTGTTTCATAGTGGTCCGTACTGGTCCGTTCTGGTCCGTACTGGTCCATAGTGTTCCGTACTGGTCCGTTCAGGTCCGTACTGGTCCATAATGGTCCGTACTGGTCCCTACCGGTCCGTACTGGTCCCTACCAGTCCGTACTGGTCCGTTCTGGTACGTTCTGTTCCATAGTGGTCCGTACTAGTCCGTACTGGTCGGTTCTGGTCCGCACTGGTCCTCACTGGTCCATACTGGTCTGTTCTGGTCCGTACTGGTCCATACTGCTCCGTACTGCCCCCTTGTGGTCCGTACTGGTCCCTAGTATTCCGTACTTGCCCGTACTGGTCCATAGCGGTCCGTTCTGTTCCGCACTGGTCCGCACTGGTCCATACTGGTCCGTTCTGGTTCATACTTGTCCGTTCTGGTCCGTACTGGTCTGTTCTGGTCCGCACTGGTCCATACTGGTCCGTACTGGTCCGTTCTGGTCCGTACTGGTCTGTTCTGGTCCGCACTGGTCCGTACTGGTCCGTAGTGTTCCCTATTGGTCCGTTCTGGTCCGTACTGGTCCATACTGGTCCATACTGGTCCATACTGGTCCATACTGGTCCGTTCTGGTCCATACTGGTCCGCACTGGTCCATACTGGTCCGTATTGGTCCGTACTGGTCTGTTCTGGTCCGCACTGGTCCATACTGGTCTGTACTGGTCCGTTCTGGTCCATACTGGTCTGTAGTGGTTAGTACTGGTCCGTACTGGTCCGTAGAGTTCCCTATTGGTCCGTTCTGGTCCGTACTGGTCCATACTGGTCCATACTGGTCCGTACTGGTCCATACTGGTCCATACTGTTCCGTACTGGTCCATCCTGGTCCGTGCTGGTCGCTACTGATCCATACTGGTCCATACTGGTTTGTTCTGGTCCGCACTGGTCCATACTGGTCCGTACTGGTCCGTACTGGTCCGTACTGGTCCATACCGGTCCATACTTGTCCGTACTGGTCCGTACTGCTCCGTAGTGGTCCCTATTGGACCGTTCTGGTCCGTACTCGTCCGTACCGGTCCGTACTGGTCCGTACTGGTCCATTCTGGTCCATACTGGTCCGTTCTGGTCTGCACTGGTCCATACTGGTCCGCACTGGTCCGTACTGGTCCGTACTGGCCCATACTGGACCATATTGGTTCATACTGGTCCACACTGGTCCGTACCAGTCCATACTGGTCCGTACTGGGTCCTACCGGTCCGTATTGGTCCGTACTGGTCCGTTCTGGTCTGCCCTTGTCCATACTGGTCCGTACTGGTCCGTTCTGGTCCATACTGGTCCATACTGGTCCGTACTGGTCCGTACAGGTCCATACCGGTCCATACTGGTCCGTACTGGTCCGTTCTGGTCTGCCCTTGTCCATACTGGTCCGTACTGGTCCGCACTGGTCCATACTGGTCCATACTGCTCCGTACTGCCCCCTAGTGGTCCATACTGGTCACTAGTAGTCCGTACTGGTCCGTACTGGTCCGTTCCAGTCCGCACTGGTCCATAGTGCTCCGTACTGGTCCGCAATTGTCCATACTGGTCCGTACTTGTCCGTACTGGTCCGTACTGGTCCGTACTGGTCCATACTGGTCCGTACTGGTCCGTATTGGTCCCTACTGGTCCATACTGGTCCATACTGGTCCGTTCTGGTCCGCACTGGTCCATACTGGTCCGTACTGGTCCATATTGGTCGGTGCTGGTCCATACTGGTCCGTACTGGTCCGTTCTGGTCCATACTGGTCCATACTGGTCCGTAGTGGTCCATACTGGTCCGTACTGGTCCGCACTTGTCCATACTGGTCCGTACTTGTCCGTACTGGTCCGTACTGCTCCGCTCTAATCCATACTGGTCCGTACTGGTCCGTATTGGTCCCTACTGGTCCATACTGGTCCATACTAGTCCGTTCTGGTCCGCACTGGTCCATACTGGTCCGTACTGGTCCATATTGGTCGGTGCTGGTCCATACTGGTCCGTACTGGTCCGTTCTGATCCATACTGGTCCATACTGGTCCGTAGTGGTCCATACTGGTCCGTCCTGGTCCGCACTTGTCCATACTGGTCCGTACTTGTCCGTACTGGTCCGTTCTGCTCCGTACTGGTCCATACTAGTCCGTACAGGTCCGTATTGGTCCCTACTGGTCCATACTGGTCCATACTGCTCCGTTCTGGTCCGCACTGGTCCATACTGGTCCGTACTGGTCCATATTGGTCGGTGCTGGTCCATACTGGTCCGTACTGGTCCGTTCTGGTCCATACTGGTCCGTACTGGTCCGTTCTGGTCCGTACTGGTCCATACTAGTCCGTACAGGTCCGTATTGGTCCCTAGTATTCCCTACTGGTCCATAGTGGTCTGTACTGGTCCCTACTGGTCCGTACTGGTCTGTACTGGCCCATACTGGTCCGTTCTGGTACGTTCTGTTCCATATTGGTCCGTACTGGTCCGTCCTGGTCTGTACTGGTCCATACAGGTCCGTTGTGGCCCGCACTGGTCCATACTGGTTCGTACTGGTCCGTTCTGGTCCGTATTGGTCCATCGTATTCCGTGCTGGTCCATACTGGTCCATACTGGTCCGTTCTGGTCCGCACTGGTCCATACTGGTACGTTCTGTTCCATAGTGGTCCGTACTAGTCCGTACTTGTCCGTTCTGTTCCGCACTGGTCCGCACTGGTCCATACTGGTCCGCAATGGTCCCTACTGGTCCGTACTGGTCCGTACTGGTCTGTACTGGTCCGCAATGGTCCATACTTTTCCGTACTGGTCCGTTCTGGTCCATACTGTTCCGTTCTGGTCCGTTCTGGTCCGCACTGGTCCATACTGGTCCATACTGGTCCGTACAGGTCCCTACTGGTCCATACTGGTCCGTACTGGTCCGTCCTGGTCCGTATTGGTCCCTACTGATCCATACTGGTCCATACGGGTCCATACTGGTCCGTTCTGGTCAGCACTGGTCCATACTGGTCCGTACTGGTCCATACTGCTCCGTACTGGTCCATACTGGTCCATACTTGTTTGTACTGGTCCGTACTGGTCCGTACTGGTCCATAGTGGTCCGTTCTGGTCCGTACTGGTCCGTACTGGTCTGCCCTTGTCCATACTGGTCCGTACTGGTCCGCACTCGTCCATACTGGTCCATAGTGCTCCGTACTGCCCCCTAGTGGTCCGTACTGGTCACTAGTAGTCCGTACCGGACCGTACTGGTCCGTTCTGCTACGTACTGTTCCATAGTGGTCCATAGTGGTCCATTCTGGTCCGTACTGGTCCATAGTGTTCCGTGCTGGTCCATACTGGTCCATACTGGTCCGTTCTGGTCCGCACTGGTCCAGACTGGAACGTTCTGTTCCATAGTGGTCCGTACTAGTCCGTACTTGTCCGTTCTGTTCCGCACTGGTCCGCACTGGTCCATACTGGTCCGCACTGGTCCATACTGGTCCGTACTGGTCCGTACTGGTCTGTTCTGGTCCGCACTGGTCCATACTGGTCCGATCTGGTTCGTACTGTTCCATAGTGGTCCGTACTGGTCCGTTCTGATCTGTACTGGTCCATACTGGTCCGTACTGGTCCGTTCTTGTCCGTACTGGTCCATACTGTTCCGTACTGCTCCATACTGGTCCGTACTGGTCCGTATTGGTCCGTCCTGGTCCGTACTGTTTCGTACTGGTCCATACTGGTCCATACTGGTCCGTTCTGGTCCGTTCTGTTTCATAGTGGTCCGTACTGGTCCGTTCTGGTCCGTACTGGTCCATAGTGTTCCGTACTGGTCCGTTCAGGTCCGTACTGGTCCATAATGCTCCGTACTGGTCCCTACCGGTCCGTACTGGTCCCTACCAGTCCGTACTGGTCCGTTCTGGTACGTTCTGTTCCATAGTGGTCCGTACTAGTCCGTACTGGTCGGTTCTGGTCCGCACTGGTCCTCACTGGTCCATACTGGTCTGTTCTGGTCCGTACTGGTCCATACTGCTCCGTACTGCCCCCTTGTGGTCCGTACTGGTCCCTAGTATTCCGTACTTGCCCGTACTGGTCCATAGCGGTCCGTTCTGTTCCGCACTGGTCCGCACTGGTCCATACTGGTCCGTTCTGGTTCATACTTGTCCGTTCTGGTCCGTACTGGT
>NW_027100515.1:0-41642 GCF_031753505.1 Anomalospiza imberbis | reverse complement strand
CTGCCCTCTCCTGCCCAGCTCTAGGTACTAGCGGGCACTTGCCAGCCTGGCCGAGGCAAACCACCTCGAGAGATGTCACAGAGCATAAGTGGAGCACAGATGCTCAAAAGCAGCAAAGCTGAAGAGCCTGGCTCAGCTTCACTAGTGTGCAATTGACTGACTGCGAAAAACAAAGCAGCAGAGCACCGGGCTTCTGGGCGCTGTGAAGGCAATTGCCAAAACCAGGCAGCTGCTCCTTCCCAAGCACAGGCAGCTGCCTATGTTCTTGCTTGTCGACAAACTCACCGCTGCCCTTCTTTTCAGCAGCTGCCACCGTCTTCTGTGCATCTCGGAGCCTCTGGCGACGAGCAAGACTTGCCAAGGTGGGAGGCATCAGGACCAAGTCAAAACCCAGGCAAGTTGTCCTGGAACGCTTTCCATTCGCTTGCCGAGAGTGAATTCAAGAGGCAGGGGAGCGGCAGCCACCGTCCTCCAGCAGTCGGAAGGCTTGGCACGCAAGCCCGCTTCTTTGCGGCTTCGTTCTTCGCCTCTTCCAAGCAACCGCGATCTCTGCCTCTCGGAGGCGAAGAAGCGGCTAAATTCGCGCACAGCTCAGTAGAGCGGCAGCGCAGCGCTCTGGAGCGCCGCTTCAAGCCGAAAGACGCCGGGAAGCGGCACTTTCCTCCGGATAGCTCCGGAGCCGCGCTTCTGCCTCTCTAGTCGTCTCTATCTTAGCGAAAAGCTTTCCCACTCCATTTGGCAAGGGGAGAGTGGACCTGCACTGCACACTAACCGCGGTTTGCAAAGAAAGAGGATTTGCTGCACATTCCAAGGACACGGCTCTTTCCGAGGCAATCTGCAACCTGCTGTCAGATGGAAGTGCTCTCTGCCCTCTCCTGCCCAGCTCTAGGTACTAGCGGGCACTTGCCAGCCTGGCCGAGGCAAACCACCTCGAGAGATGTCACAGAGCATAAGTGGAGCACAGATGCTCAAAAGCAGCAAAGCTGAAGAGCCTGGCTCAGCTTCACTAGTGTGCAATTGACTGACTGCGAAAAACAAAGCAGCAGAGCACCGGGCTTCTGGGCGCTGTGAAGGCAATTGCCAAAACCAGGCAGCTGCTCCTTCCCAAGCACAGGCAGCTGCCTATGTTCTTGCTTGTCGACAAACTCACCGCTGCCCTTCTTTTCAGCAGCTGCCACCGTCTTCTGTGCATCTCGGAGCCTCTGGCGACGAGCAAGACTTGCCAAGGTGGGACGCATCAGGACCAAGTCAAAACCCAGGCAAGTTGTCCTGGAACGCTTTCCATTCGCTTGCCGAGAGTGAATTCAACAGGCAGGGGAGCGGCAGCCACCGTCCTCCAGCAGTCGGAAGGCTTCGCACGCAAGCCCGCTTCTTTGCGGCTTCGTTCTTCGCCTCTTCCAAGCAACCGCGATCTCTGCCTCTCGGAGGCGAAGAAGCGGCTAATTCGCGCACAGCTCAGTAGAGCGGCAGCGCAGCGCTCCGGAGCGCCGCTTCAAGCCGAAAGACGCCGGGAAGCGGCACTTTCCTCCGGATAGCTCCGGAGCCGCGCTTCTGCCTCTCTAGTCGTCTCTATCTTAGCGAAAAGCTTTCCCACTCCATTTGGCAAGGGGAGAGTGGACCTGCACTGCACACTAACCGCGGTTTGCAAAGAAAGAGGATTTGCTGCACATTCCAAGGACACGGCTCTTTCCGAGGCAATCTGCAACCTGCTGTCAGATGGAAGTGCTCTCTGCCCTCTCCTGCCCAGCTCTAGCTACTAGCGGGCACTTGCCAGCCTGGCCGAGGCAAACCACCTCGAGAGATGTCACAGAGCATAAGTGGAGCACAGATGCTCAAAAGCAGCAAAGCTGAAGAGCCTGGCTCAGCTTCACTAGTGTGCAATTGACTGACTGCGAAAAACAAAGCAGCAGAGCACCGGGCTTCTGGGCGCTGTGAAGGCAATTGCCAAAACCAGGCAGCTGCTCCTTCCCAAGCACAGGCAGCTGCCTATGTTCTTGCTTGTCGACAAACTCACCGCTGCCCTTCTTTTCAGCAGCTGCCACCGTCTTCTGTGCATCTCGGAGCCTCTGGCGACGAGCAAGACTTGCCAAGGTGGGACGCATCAGGACCAAGTCAAAACCCAGGCAAGTTGTCCTGGAACGCTTTCCATTCGCTTGCCGAGAGTGAATTCAAGAGGCAGGAGAGCGGCAGCCACCGTCCTCCAGCAGTCGGAAGGCTTCGCACGCAAGCCCGCTTCTTTGCGGCTTCGTTCTTCGCCTCTTCCAAGCAACCGCGATCTCTGCCTCTCGGAGGCGAAGAAGCGGCTAATTCGCGCACAGCTCAGTAGAGCGGCAGCGCAGCGCTCCGGAGCGCCGCTTCAAGCCGAAAGACGCCGGGAAGCGGCACTTTCCTCCGGATAGCTCCGGAGCCGCGCTTCTGCCTCTCTAGTCGTCTCTATCTTAGCGAAAAGCTTTCCCACTCCATTTGGCAAGGGGAGAGTGGACCTGCACTGCACACTAACCGCGGTTTGCAAAGAAAGAGGATTTGCTGCACATTCCAAGGACACGGCTCTTTCCGAGGCAATCTGCAACCTGCTGTCAGATGGAAGTGCTCTCTGCCCTCTCCTGCCCAGCTCTAGCTACTAGCGGGCACTTGCCAGCCTGGCCGAGGCAAACCACCTCGAGAGATGTCACAGAGCATAAGTGGAGCACAGATGCTCAAAAGCAGCAAAGCTGAAGAGCCTGGCTCAGCTTCACTAGTGTGCAATTGACTGACTGCGAAAAACAAAGCAGCAGAGCACCGGGCTTCTGGGCGCTGTGAAGGCAATTGCCAAAACCAGGCAGCTGCTCCTTCCCAAGCACAGGCAGCTGCCTATGTTCTTGCTTGTCGACAAACTCACCGCTGCCCTTCTTTTCAGCAGCTGCCACCGTCTTCTGTGCATCTCGGAGCCTCTGGCGACGAGCAAGACTTGCCAAGGTGGGACGCATCAGGACCAAGTCAAAACCCAGGCAAGTTGTCCTGGAACGCTTTCCTTTCGCTTGCCGAGAGTGAATTCAACAGGCAGGAGAGCGGCAGCCACCGTCCTCCAGCAGTCGGAAGGCTTCGCACGCAAGCCCGCTTCTTTGCGGCTTCGTTCTTCGCCTCTTCCAAGCAACCGCGATCTCTGCCTCTCGGAGGCGAAGAAGCGGCTAATTCGCGCACAGCTCAGTAGAGCGGCAGCGCAGCGCTCCGGAGCGCCGCTTCAAGCCGAAAGACGCCGGGAAGCGGCACTTTCCTCCGGATAGCTCCGGAGCCGCGCTTCTGCCTCTCTAGTCGTCTCTATCTTAGCGAAAAGCTTTCCCACTCCATTTGGCAAGGGGAGAGTGGACCTGCACTGCACACTAACCGCGGTTTGCAAAGAAAGAGGATTTGCTGCACATTCCAAGGACACGGCTCTTTCCGAGGCAATCTGCAACCTGCTGTCAGATGGAAGTGCTCTCTGCCCTCTCCTGCCCAGCTCTAGGTACTAGCGGGCACTTGCCAGCCTGGCCGAGGCAAACCACCTCGAGAGATGTCACAGAGCATAAGTGGAGCACAGATGCTCAAAAGCAGCAAAGCTGAAGAGCCTGGCTCAGCTTCACTAGTGTGCAATTGACTGACTGCGGAAAACAAAGCAGCAGAGCACCGGGCTTCTGGGCGCTGTGAAGGCAATTGCCAAAACCAGGCAGCTGCTCCTTCCCAAGCACAGGCAGCTGCCTATGTTCTTGCTTGTCGACAAACTCACCGCTGCCCTTCTTTTCAGCAGCTGCCACCGTCTTCTGTGCATCTCGGAGCCTCTGGCGACGAGCAAGACTTGCCAAGGTGGGACGCATCAGGACCAAGTCAAAACCCAGGCAAGTTGTCCTGGAACGCTTTCCATTCGCTTGCCGAGAGTGAATTCAAGAGGCAGGAGAGCGGCAGCCACCGTCCTCCAGCAGTCGGAAGGCTTCGCACGCAAGCCCGCTTCTTTGCGGCTTCGTTCTTCGCCTCTTCCAAGCAACCGCGATCTCTGCCTCTCGGAGGCGAAGAAGCGGCTAATTCGCGCACAGCTCAGTAGAGCGGCAGCGCAGCGCTCCGGAGCGCCGCTTCAAGCCGAAAGACGCCGGGAAGCGGCACTTTCCTCCGGATAGCTCCGGAGCCGCGCTTCTGCCTCTCTAGTCGTCTCTATCTTAGCGAAAAGCTTTCCCACTCCATTTGGCAAGGGGAGAGTGGACCTGCACTGCACACTAACCGCGGTTTGCAAAGAAAGAGGATTTGCTGCACATTCCAAGGACACGGCTCTTTCCGAGGCAATCTGCAACCTGCTGTCAGATGGAAGTGCTCTCTGCCCTCTCCTGCCCAGCTCTAGCTACTAGCGGGCACTTGCCAGCCTGGCCGAGGCAAACCACCTCGAGAGATGTCACAGAGCATAAGTGGAGCACAGATGCTCAAAATCAGCAAAGCTGAAGAGCCTGGCTCAGCTTCACTAGTGTGCAATTGACTGACTGCGAAAAACAAAGCAGCAGAGCACCGGGCTTCTGGGCGCTGTGAAGGCAATTGCCAAAACCAGGCAGCTGCTCCTTCCCAAGCACAGGCAGCTGCCTATGTTCTTGCTTGTCGACAAACTCACCGCTGCCCTTCTTTTCAGCAGCTGCCACCGTCTTCTGTGCATCTCGGAGCCTCTGGCGACGAGCAAGACTTGCCAAGGTGGGACGCATCAGGACCAAGTCAAAACCCAGGCAAGTTGTCCTGGAACGCTTTCCATTCGCTTGCCGAGAGTGAATTCAACAGGCAGGAGAGCGGCAGCCACCGTCCTCCAGCAGTCGGAAGGCTTCGCACGCAAGCCCGCTTCTTTGCGGCTTCGTTCTTCGCCTCTTCCAAGCAACCGCGATCTCTGCCTCTCGGAGGCGAAGAAGCGGCTAATTCGCGCACAGCTCAGTAGAGCGGCAGCGCAGCGCTCCGGAGCGCCGCTTCAAGCCGAAAGACGCCGGGAAGCGGCACTTTGCTCCGGATAGCTCCGGAGCCGCGCTTCTGCCTCTCTAGTCGTCTCTATCTTAGCGAAAAGCTTTCCCACTCCATTTGGCAAGGGGAGAGTGGACCTGCACTGCACACTAACCGCGGTTTGCAAAGAAAGAGGATTTGCTGCACATTCCAAGGACACGGCTCTTTCCGAGGCAATCTGCAACCTGCTGTCAGATGGAAGTGCTCTCTGCCCTCTCCTGCCCAGCTCTAGCTACTAGCGGGCACTTGCCAGCCTGGCCGAGGCAAACCACCTCGAGAGATGTCACAGAGCATAAGTGGAGCACAGATGCTCAAAAGCAGCAAAGCTGAAGAGCCTGGCTCAGCTTCACTAGTGTGCAATTGACTGACTGCGAAAAACAAAGCAGCAGAGCACCGGGCTTCTGGGCGCTGTGAAGGCAATTGCCAAAACCAGGCAGCTGCTCCTTCCCAAGCACAGGCAGCTGCCTATGTTCTTGCTTGTCGACAAACTCACCGCTGCTCTTCTTTTCAGCAGCTGCCACCGTCTTCTGTGCATCTCGGAGCCTCTGGCGACGAGCAAGACTTGCCAAGGTGGGACGCATCAGGACCAAGTCAAAACCCAGGCAAGTTGTCCTGGAACGCTTTCCATTCGCTTGCCGAGAGTGAATTCAAGAGGCAGGAGAGCGGCAGCCACCGTCCTCCAGCAGTCGGAAGGCTTCGCACGCAAGCCCGCTTCTTTGCGGCTTCGTTCTTCGCCTCTTCCAAGCAACCGCGATCTCTGCCTCTCGGAGGCGAAGAAGCGGCTAATTCGCGCACAGCTCAGTAGAGCGGCAGCGCAGCGCTCCGGAGCGCCGCTTCAAGCCGAAAGACGCCGGGAAGCGGCGCTTTCCTCCGGATAGCTCCGGAGCCGCGCTTCTGCCTCTCTAGTCGTCTCTATCTTAGCGAAAAGCTTTCCCACTCCATTTGGCAAGGGGAGAGTGGACCTGCACTGCACACTAATCGCGGTTTGCAAAGAAAGAGGATTTGCTGCACATTCCAAGGACACGGCTCTTTCCGAGGCAATCTGCAACCTGCTGTCAGATGGAAGTGCTCTCTGCCCTCTCCTGCCCAGCTCTAGCTACTAGCGGGCACTTGCCAGCCTGGCCGAGGCAAACCACCTCGAGAGATGTCACAGAGCATAAGTGGAGCACAGATGCTCAAAAGCAGCAAAGCTGAAGAGCCTGGCTCAGCTTCACTAGTGTGCAATTGACTGACTGCGGAAAACAAAGCAGCAGAGCACCGGGCTTCTGGGCGCTGTGAAGGCAATTGCCAAAACCAGGCAGCTGCTCCTTCCCAAGCACAGGCAGCTGCCTATGTTCTTGCTTGTCGACAAACTCACCGCTGCCCTTCTTTTCAGCAGCTGCCACCGTCTTCTGTGCATCTCGGAGCCTCTGGCGACGAGCAAGACTTGCCAAGGTGGGACGCATCAGGACCAAGTCAAAACCCAGGCAAGTTGTCCTGGAACACTTTCCTTTCGCTTGCCGAGAGTGAATTCAAGAGGCAGGAGAGCGGCAGCCACCGTCCTCCAGCAGTCGGAAGGCTTCGCACGCAAGCCCGCTTCTTTGCGGCTTCGTTCTTCGCCTCTTCCAAGCAACCGCGATCTCTGCCTCTCGGAGGCGAAGAAGCGGCTAATTCGCGCACAGCTCAGTAGAGCGGCAGCGCAGCGCTCCGGAGCGCCGCTTCAAGCCGAAAGACGCCGGGAAGCGGCACTTTCCTCCGGATAGCTCCGGAGCCGCGCTTCTGCTTCTCTAGTCGTCTCTAGCTTAGCGAAAAGCTTTCCCACTCCATTTGGCAAGGGGAGAGTGGACCTGCACTGCACACTAACCGCGGTTTGCAAAGAAAGAGAATTTGCTGCACATTCCAAGGACACGGCTCTTTCCGAGGCAATCTGCAACCTGCTGTCAGATGGAAGTGCTCTCTGCCCTCTCCTGCCCAGCTCTAGGTACTAGCGGGCACTTGCCAGCCTGGCCGAGGCAAACCACCTCGATAGATGTCACAGAGCATAAGTGGAGCACAGATGCTCAAAAGCAGCAAAGCTGAAGAGCCTGGCTCAGCTTCACTAGTGTGCAATTGACTGACTGCGAAAAACAAAGCAGCAGAGCACCGGGCTTCTGGGCGCTGTGAAGGCAATTGCCAAAACCAGGCAGCTGCTCCTTCCCAAGCACAGGCAGCTGCCTATGTTCTTGCTTGTCGACAAACTCACCGCTGCCCTTCTTTTCAGCAGCTGCCACCGTCTTCTGTGCATCTCGGAGCCTCTGGCGACGAGCAAGACTTGCCAAGGTGGGACGCATCAGGACCAAGTCAAAACCCAGGCAAGTTGTCCTGGAACGCTTTCCATTCGCTTGCCGAGAGTGAATTCAAGAGGCAGGAGAGCGGCAGCCACCGTCCTCCAGCAGTCGGAAGGCTTCGCACGCAAGCCCGCTTCTTTGCGGCTTCGTTCTTCGCCTCTTCCAAGCAACCGCGATCTCTGCCTCTCGGAGGCGAAGAAGCGGCTAATTCGCGCACAGCTCAGTAGAGCGGCAGCGCAGCGCTCCGGAGCGCCGCTTCAAGCCGAAAGACGCCGGGAAGCGGCACTTTGCTCCGGATAGCTCCGGAGCCGCGCTTCTGCCTCTCTAGTCGTCTCTATCTTAGCGAAAAGCTTTCCCACTCCATTTGGCAAGGGGAGAGTGGACCTGCACTGCACACTAACCGCGGTTTGCAAAGAAAGAGGATTTGCTGCACATTCCAAGGACACGGCTCTTTCCGAGGCAATCTGCAACCTGCTGTCAGATGGAAGTGCTCTCTGCCCTCTCCTGCCCAGCTCTAGCTACTAGCGGGCACTTGCCAGCCTGGCCGAGGCAAACCACCTCGAGAGATGTCACAGAGCATAAGTGGAGCACAGATGCTCAAAAGCAGCAAAGCTGAAGAGCCTGGCTCAGCTTCACTAGTGTGCAATTGACTGACTGCGAAAAACAAAGCAGCAGAGCACCGGGCTTCTGGGCGCTGTGAAGGCAATTGCCAAAACCAGGCAGCTGCTCCTTCCCAAGCACAGGCAGCTGCCTATGTTCTTGCTTGTCGACAAACTCACCGCTGCCCTTCTTTTCAGCAGCTGCCACCGTCTTCTGTGCATCTCGGAGCCTCTGGCGACGAGCAAGACTTGCCAAGGTGGGACGCATCAGGACCAAGTCAAAACCCAGGCAAGTTGTCCTGGAACGCTTTCCATTCGCTTGCCGAGAGTGAATTCAAGAGGCAGGGGAGCGGCAGCCACCGTCCTCCAGCAGTCGGAAGGCTTCGCACGCAAGCCCGCTTCTTTGCGGCTTCGTTCTTCGCCTCTTCCAAGCAACCGCGATCTCTGCCTCTCGGAGGCGAAGAAGCGGCTAATTCGCGCACAGCTCAGTAGAGCGGCAGCGCAGCGCTCCGGAGCGCCGCTTCAAGCCGAAAGACGCCGGGAAGCGGCACTTTCCTCCGGATAGCTCCGGAGCCGCGCTTCTGCCTCTCTAGTCGTCTCTATCTTAGCGAAAAGCTTTCCCACTCCATTTGGCAAGGGGAGAGTGGACCTGCACTGCACACTAACCGCGGTTTGCAAAGAAAGAGGATTTGCTGCACATTCCAAGGACACGGCTCTTTCCGAGGCAATCTGCAACCTGCTGTCAGATGGAAGTGCTCTCTGCCCTCTCCTGCCCAGCTCTAGCTACTAGCGGGCACTTGCCAGCCTGGCCGAGGCAGACCACCTCGAGAGATGTCACAGAGCATAAGTGGAGCACAGATGCTCAAAAGCAGCAAAGCTGAAGAGCCTGGCTCAGCTTCACTAGTGTGCAATTGACTGACTGCGAAAAACAAAGCAGCAGAGCACCGGGCTTCTGGGCGCTGTGAAGGCAATTGCCAAAACCAGGCAGCTGCTCCTTCCCAAGCACAGGCAGCTGCCTATGTTCTTGCTTGTCGACAAACTCACCGCTGCCCTTCTTTTCAGCAGCTGCCACCGTCTTCTGTGCATCTCGGAGCCTCTGGCGACGAGCAAGACTTGCCAAGGTGGGACGCATCAGGACCAAGTCAAAACCCAGGCAAGTTGTCCTGGAACGCTTTCCATTCGCTTGCCGAGAGTGAATTCAAGAGGCAGGAGAGCGGCAGCCACCGTCCTCCAGCAGTCGGAAGGCTTCGCACGCAAGCCCGCTTCTTTGCGGCTTCGTTCTTCGCCTCTTCCAAGCAACCGCGATCTCTGCCTCTCGGAGGCGAAGAAGCGGCTAATTCGCGCACAGCTCAGTAGAGCGGCAGCGCAGCGCTCCGGAGCGCCGCTTCAAGCCGAAAGACGCCGGGAAGCGGCACTTTCCTCCGGATAGCTCCGGAGCCGCGCTTCTGCCTCTCTAGTCGTCTCTATCTTAGCGAAAAGCTTTCCCACTCCATTTGGCAAGGGGAGAGTGGACCTGCACTGCACACTAACCGCGGTTTGCAAAGAAAGAGGATTTGCTGCACATTCCAAGGACACGGCTCTTTCCGAGGCAATCTGCAACCTGCTGTCAGATGGAAGTGCTCTCTGCCCTCTCCTGCCCAGCTCTAGCTACTAGCGGGCACTTGCCAGCCTGGCCGAGGCAGACCACCTCGAGAGATGTCACAGAGCATAAGTGGAGCACAGATGCTCAAAAGCAGCAAAGCTGAAGAGCCTGGCTCAGCTTCACTAGTGTGCAATTGACTGACTGCGAAAAACAAAGCAGCAGAGCACCGGGCTTCTGGGCGCTGTGAAGGCAATTGCCAAAACCAGGCAGCTGCTCCTTCCCAAGCACAGGCAGCTGCCTATGTTCTTGCTTGTCGACAAACTCACCGCTGCCCTTCTTTTCAGCAGCTGCCACCGTCTTCTGTGCATCTCGGAGCCTCTGGCGACGAGCTAGACTTGCCAAGGTGGGACGCATCAGGACCCAGTAAAAACCCAGGCAAGTTGTCCTGGAACGCTTTCCATTCGCTTGCCGAGAGTGAATTCAAGAGGCAGGAGAGCGGCAGCCACCGTCCTCCAGCAGTCGGAAGGCTTCGCACGCAAGCCCGCTTCTTTGCGGCTTCGTTCTTCGCCTCTTCCAAGCAACCGCGATCTCTGCCTCTCGGAGGCGAAGAAGCGGCTAATTCGCGCACAGCTCAGTAGAGCGGCAGCGCAGCGCTCCGGAGCGCCGCTTCAAGCCGAAAGACGCCGGGAAGCGGCACTTTGCTCCGGATAGCTCCGGAGCCGCGCTTCTGCCTCTCTAGTCGTCTCTATCTTAGCGAAAAGCTTTCCCACTCCATTTGGCAAGGGGAGAGTGGACCTGCACTGCACACTAACCGCGGTTTGCAAAGAAAGAGGATTTGCTGCACATTCCAAGGACACGGCTCTTTCCGAGGCAATCTGCAACCTGCTGTCAGATGGAAGTGCTCTCTGCCCTCTCCTGCCCAGCTCTAGCTACTAGCGGGCACTTGCCAGCCTGGGCGAGGCAAACCACCTCGAGAGATGTCACAGAGCATAAGTGGAGCACAGATGCTCAAAAGCAGCAAAGCTGAAGAGCCTGGCTCAGCTTCACTAGTGTGCAATTGACTGACTGCGAAAAACAAAGCAGCAGAGCACCGGGCTTCTGGGCGCTGTGAAGGCAATTGCCAAAACCAGGCAGCTGCTCCTTCCCAAGCACAGGCAGCTGCCTATGTTCTTGCTTGTCGACAAACTCACCGCTGCCCTTCTTTTCAGCAGCTGCCACCGTCTTCTGTGCATCTCGGAGCCTCTGGCGACGAGCAAGACTTGCCAAGGTGGGACGCATCAGGACCAAGTCAAAACCCAGGCAAGTTGTCCTGGAACGCTTTCCATTCGCTTGCCGAGAGTGAATTCAAGAGGCAGGAGAGCGGCAGCCACCGTCCTCCAGCAGTCGGAAGGCTTCGCACGCAAGCCCGCTTCTTTGCGGCTTCGTTCTTCGCCTCTTCCAAGCAACCGCGATCTCTGCCTCTCGGAGGCGAAGAAGCGGCTAATTCGCGCACAGCTCAGTAGAGCGGCAGCGCAGCGCTCCGGAGCGCCGCTTCAAGCCGAAAGACGCCGGGAAGCGGCACTTTCCTCCGGATAGCTCCGGAGCCGCGCTTCTGCCTCTCTAGTCGTCTCTATCTTAGCGAAAAGCTTTCCCACTCCATTTGGCAAGGGGAGAGTGGACCTGCACTGCACACTAACCGCGGTTTGCAAAGAAAGAGGATTTGCTGCACATTCCAAGGACACGGCTCTTTCCGAGGCAATCTGCAACCTGCTGTCAGATGGAAGTGCTCTCTGCCCTCTCCTGCCCAGCTCTAGCTACTAGCGGGCACTTGCCAGCCTGGGCGAGGCAAACCACCTCGAGAGATGTCACAGAGCATAAGTGGAGCACAGATGCTCAAAAGCAGCAAAGCTGAAGAGCCTGGCTCAGCTTCACTAGTGTGCAATTGACTGACTGCGAAAAACAAAGCAGCAGAGCACCGGGCTTCTGGGCGCTGTGAAGGCAATTGCCAAAACCAGGCAGCTGCTCCTTCCCAAGCACAGGCAGCTGCCTATGTTCTTGCTTGTCGACAAACTCACCGCTGCCCTTCTTTTCAGCAGCTGCCACCGTCTTCTGTGCATCTCGGAGCCTCTGGCGACGAGCAAGACTTGCCAAGGTGGGACGCATCAGGACCAAGTCAAAACCCAGGCAAGTTGTCCTGGAACGCTTTCCATTCGCTTGCCGAGAGTGAATTCAAGAGGCAGGAGAGCGGCAGCCACCGTCCTCCAGCAGTCGGAAGGCTTCGCACGCAAGCCCGCTTCTTTGCGGCTTCGTTCTTCGCCTCTTCCAAGCAACCGCGATCTCTGCCTCTCGGAGGCGAAGAAGCGGCTAATTCGCGCACAGCTCAGTAGAGCGGCAGCGCAGCGCTCCGGAGCGCCGCTTCAAGCCGAAAGACGCCGGGAAGCGGCACTTTGCTCCGGATAGCTCCGGAGCCGCGCTTCTGCCTCTCTAGTCGTCTCTATCTTAGCGAAAAGCTTTCCCACTCCATTTGGCAAGGGGAGAGTGGACCTGCACTGCACACTAACCGCGGTTTGCAAAGAAAGAGGATTTGCTGCACATTCCAAGGACACGGCTCTTTCCGAGGCAATCTGCAACCTGCTGTCAGATGGAAGTGCTCTCTGCCCTCTCCTGCCCAGCTCTAGCTACTAGCGGGCACTTGCCAGCCTGGCCGAGGCAAACCACCTCGAGAGATGTCACAGAGCATAAGTGGAGCACAGATGCTCAAAAGCAGCAAAGCTGAAGAGCCTGGCTCAGCTTCACTAGTGTGCAATTGACTGACTGCGAAAAACAAAGCAGCAGAGCACCGGGCTTCTGGGCGCTGTGAAGGCAATTGCCAAAACCAGGCAGCTGCTCCTTCCCAAGCACAGGCAGCTGCCTATGTTCTTGCTTGTCGACAAACTCACCGCTGCCCTTCTTTTCAGCAGCTGCCACCGTCTTCTGTGCATCTCGGAGCCTCTGGCGACGAGCAAGACTTGCCAAGGTGGGAGGCATCAGGACCAAGTCAAAACCCAGGCAAGTTGTCCTGGAACGCTTTCCATTCGCTTGCCGAGAGTGAATTCAAGAGGCAGGAGAGCGGCAGCCACCGTCCTCCAGCAGTCGGAAGGCTTCGCACGCCAGCCCGCTTCTTTGCGGCTTCGTTCTTCGCCTCTTCCAAGCAACCGCGATCTCTGCCTCTCGGAGGCGAAGAAGCGGCTAATTCGCGCACAGCTCAGTAGAGCGGCAGCGCAGCGCTCCGGAGCGCCGCTTCAAGCCGAAAGACGCCGGGAAGCGGCACTTTCCTCCGGATAGCTCCGGAGCCGCGCTTCTGCCTCTCTAGTCGTCTCTATCTTAGCGAAAAGTTTTCCCACTCCATTTGGCAAGGGGAGAGTGGACCTGCACTGCACACTAACCGCGGTTTGCAAAGAAAGAGGATTTGCTGCACATTCCAAGGACACGGCTCTTTCCGAGGCAATCTGCAACCTGCTGTCAGATGGAAGTGCTCTCTGCCCTCTCCTGCCCAGCTCTAGGTACTAGCGGGCACTTGCCAGCCTGGGCGAGGCAAACCACCTCGAGAGATGTCACAGAGCATAAGTGGAGCACAGATGCTCAAAAGCAGCAAAGCTGAAGAGCCTGGCTCAGCTTCACTAGTGTGCAATTGACTGACTGCGAAAAACAAAGCAGCAGAGCACCGGGCTTCTGGGCGCTGTGAAGGCAATTGCCAAAACCAGGCAGCTGCTCCTTCCCAAGCACAGGCAGCTGCCTATGTTCTTGCTTGTCGACAAACTCACCGCTGCCCTTCTTTTCAGCAGCTGCCACCGTCTTCTGTGCATCTCGGAGCCTCTGGCGACGAGCAAGACTTGCCAAGGTGGGACGCATCAGGACCAAGTCAAAACCCAGGCAAGTTGTCCTGGAACGCTTTCCATTCGCTTGCCGAGAGTGAATTCAAGAGGCAGGGGAGCGGCAGCCACCGTCCTCCAGCAGTCGGAAGGCTTCGCACGCAAGCCCGCTTCTTTGCGGCTTCGTTCTTCGCCTCTTCCAAGCAACCGCGATCTCTGCCTCTCGGAGGCGAAGAAGCGGCTAATTCGCGCACAGCTCAGTAGAGCGGCAGCGCAGCGCTCCGGAGCGCCGCTTCAAGCCGAAAGACGCCGGGAAGCGGCACTTTGCTCCGGATAGCTCCGGAGCCGCGCTTCTGCCTCTCTAGTCGTCTCTATCTTAGCGAAAAGCTTTCCCACTCCATTTGGCAAGGGGAGAGTGGACCTGCACTGCACACTAACCGCGGTTTGCAAAGAAAGAGGATTTGCTGCACATTCCAAGGACACGGCTCTTTCCGAGGCAATCTGCAACCTGCTGTCAGATGGAAGTGCTCTCTGCCCTCTCCTGCCCAGCTCTAGGTACTAGCGGGCACTTTCCAGCCTGGCCGAGGCAAACCACCTCGAGAGATGTCACAGAGCATAAGTGGAGCACAGATGCTCAAAAGCAGCAAAGCTGAAGAGCCTGGCTCAGCTTCACTAGTGTGCAATTGACTGACTGCGAAAAACAAAGCAGCAGAGCACCGGGCTTCTGGGCGCTGTGAAGGCAATTGCCAAAACCAGGCAGCTGCTCCTTCCCAAGCACAGGCAGCTGCCTATGTTCTTGCTTGTCGACAAACTCACCGCTGCCCTTCTTTTCAGCAGCTGCCACCGTCTTCTGTGCATCTCGGAGCCTCTGGCGACGAGCAAGACTTGCCAAGGTGGGACGCATCAGGACCAAGTCAAAACCCAGGCAAGTTGTCCTGGAACGCTTTCCATTCGCTTGCCGAGAGTGAATTCAAGAGGCAGGAGAGCGGCAGCCACCGTCCTCCAGCAGTCGGAAGGCTTCGCACGCAAGCCCGCTTCTTTGCGGCTTCGTTCTTCGCCTCTTCCAAGCAACCGCGATCTCTGCCTCTCGGAGGCGAAGAAGCGGCTAATTCGCGCACAGCTCAGTAGAGCGGCAGCGCAGCGCTCCGGAGCGCCGCTTCAAGCCGAAAGACGCCGGGAAGCGGCACTTTGCTCCGGATAGCTCCGGAGCCGCGCTTCTGCCTCTCTAGTCGTCTCTATCTTAGCGAAAAGCTTTCCCACTCCATTTGGCAAGGGGAGAGTGGACCTGCACTGCACACTAACCGCGGTTTGCAAAGAAAGAGGATTTGCTGCACATTCCAAGGACACGGCTCTTTCCGAGGCAATCTGCAACCTGCTGTCAGATGGAAGTGCTCTCTGCCCTCTCCTGCCCAGCTCTAGCTACTAGCGGGCACTTGCCAGCCTGGCCGAGGCAAACCACCTCGAGAGATGTCACAGAGCATAAGTGGAGCACAGATGCTCAAAAGCAGCAAAGCTGAAGAGCCTGGCTCAGCTTCACTAGTGTGCAATTGACTGACTGCGAAAAACAAAGCAGCAGAGCACCGGGCTTCTGGGCGCTGTGAAGGCAATTGCCAAAACCAGGCAGCTGCTCCTTCCCAAGCACAGGCAGCTGCCTATGTTCTTGCTTGTCGACAAACTCACCGCTGCCCTTCTTTTCAGCAGCTGCCACCGTCTTCTGTGCATCTCGGAGCCTCTGGCGACGAGCAAGACTTGCCAAGGTGGGACGCATCAGGACCAAGTCAAAACCCAGGCAAGTTGTCCTGGAACGCTTTCCATTCGCTTGCCGAGAGTGAATTCAAGAGGCAGGAGAGCGGCAGCCACCGTCCTCCAGCAGTCGGAAGGCTTCGCACGCCAGCCCGCTTCTTTGCGGCTTCGTTCTTCGCCTCTTCCAAGCAACCGCGATCTCTGCCTCTCAGAGGCGAAGAAGCGGCTAATTCGCGCACAGCTCAGTAGAGCGGCAGCGCAGCGCTCCGGAGCGCCGCTTCAAGCCGAAAGACGCCGGGAAGCGGCACTTTCCTCCGGATAGCTCCGGAGCCGCGCTTCTGCCTCTCTAGTCGTCTCTATCTTAGCGAAAAGTTTTCCCACTCCATTTGGCAAGGGGAGAGTGGACCTGCACTGCACACTAACCGCGGTTTGCAAAGAAAGAGGATTTGCTGCACATTCCAAGGACACGGCTCTTTCCGAGGCAATCTGCAACCTGCTGTCAGATGGAAGTGCTCTCTGCCCTCTCCTGCCCAGCTCTAGGTACTAGCGGGCACTTGCCAGCCTGGGCGAGGCAAACCACCTCGAGAGATGTCACAGAGCATAAGTGGCGCACAGATGCTCAAAAGCAGCAAAGCTGAAGAGCCTGGCTCAGCTTCACTAGTGTGCAATTGACTGACTGCGAAAAACAAAGCAGCAGAGCACCGGGCTTCTGGGCGCTGTGAAGGCAATTGCCAAAACCAGGCAGCTGCTCCTTCCCAAGCACAGGCAGCTGCCTATGTTCTTGCTTGTCGACAAACTCACCGCTGCCCTTCTTTTCAGCAGCTGCCACCGTCTTCTGTGCATCTCGGAGCCTCTGGCGACGAGCAAGACTTGCCAAGGTGGGACGCATCAGGACCAAGTCAAAACCCAGGCAAGTTGTCCTGGAACGCTTTCCATTCGCTTGCCGAGAGTGAATTCAAGAGGCAGGGGAGCGGCAGCCACCGTCCTCCAGCAGTCGGAAGGCTTCGCACGCCAGCCCGCTTCTTTGCGGCTTCGTTCTTCGCCTCTTCCAAGCAACCGCGATCTCTGCCTCTCGGAGGCGAAGAAGCGGCTAATTCGCGCACAGCTCAGTAGAGCGGCAGCGCAGCGCTCCGGAGCGCCGCTTCAAGCCGAAAGACGCCGGGAAGCGGCACTTTCCTCCGGATAGCTCCGGAGCCGCGCTTCTGCCTCTCTAGTCGTCTCTATCTTAGCGAAAAGCTTTCCCACTCCATTTGGCAAGGGGAGAGTGGACCTGCACTGCACACTAACCGCGGTTTGCAAAGAAAGAGGATTTGCTGCACATTCCAAGGACACGGCTCTTTCCGAGGCAATCTGCAACCTGCTGTCAGATGGAAGTGCTCTCTGCCCTCTCCTGCCCAGCTCTAGCTACTAGCGGGCACTTGCCAGCCTGGCCGAGGCAAACCACCTCGAGAGATGTCACAGAGCATAAGTGGAGCACAGATGCTCAAAAGCAGCAAAGCTGAAGAGCCTGGCTCAGCTTCACTAGTGTGCAATTGACTGACTGCGAAAAACAAAGCAGCAGAGCACCAGGCTTCTGGGCGCTGTGAAGGCAATTGCCAAAACCAGGCAGCTGCTCCTTCCCAAGCACAGGCAGCTGCCTATGTTCTTGCTTGTCGACAAACTCACCGCTGCCCTTCTTTTCAGCAGCTGCCACCGTCTTCTGTGCATCTCGGAGCCTCTGGCGACGAGCAAGACTTGCCAAGGTGGGACGCATCAGGACCAAGTCAAAACCCAGGCAAGTTGTCCTGGAACGCTTTCCATTCGCTTGCCGAGAGTGAATTCAAGAGGCAGGAGAGCGGCAGCCACCGTCCTCCAGCAGTCGGAAGGCTTCGCACGCCAGCCCGCTTCTTTGCGGCTTCGTTCTTCGCCTCTTCCAAGCAACCGCGATCTCTGCCTCTCGGAGGCGAAGAAGCGGCTAATTCGCGCACAGCTCAGTAGAGCGGCAGCGCAGCGCTCCGGAGCGCCGCTTCAAGCCGAAAGACGCCGGGAAGCGGCACTTTGCTCCGGATAGCTCCGGAGCCGCGCTTCTGCCTCTCTAGTCGTCTCTATCTTAGCGAAAAGCTTTCCCACTCCATTTGGCAAGGGGAGAGTGGACCTGCACTGCACACTAACCGCGGTTTGCAAAGAAAGAGGATTTGCTGCACATTCCAAGGACACGGCTCTTTCCGAGGCAATCTGCAACCTGCTGTCAGATGGAAGTGCTCTCTGCCCTCTCCTGCCCAGCTCTAGCTACTAGCGGGCATTTGCCAGCCTGGCCGAGGCAAACCACCTCGAGAGATGTCACAGAGCATAAGTGGAGCACAGATGCTCAAAAGCAGCAAAGCTGAAGAGCCTGGCTCAGCTTCACTAGTGTGCAATTGACTGACTGCGAAAAACAAAGCAGCAGAGCACCGGGCTTCTGGGCGCTGTGAAGGCAATTGCCAAAACCAGGCAGCTGCTCCTTCCCAAGCACAGGCAGCTGCCTATGTTCTTGCTTGTCGACAAACTCACCGCTGCCCTTCTTTTCAGCAGCTGCCACCGTCTTCTGTGCATCTCGGAGCCTCTGGCGACGAGCAAGACTTGCCAAGGTGGGACGCATCAGGACCCAGTAAAAACCCAGGCAAGTTGTCCTGGAACGCTTTCCATTCGCTTGCCGAGAGTGAATTCAAGAGGCAGGAGAGCGGCAGCCACCGTCCTCCAGCAGTCGGAAGGCTTGGCACGCAAGCCCGCTTCTTTGCGGCTTTGTTCTTCGCCTCTTCCAAGCAACCGCGATCTCTGCCTCTTGGAGGCGAAGAAGCGGCTAATTCGCGCACAGCTCAGTAGAGCGGCAGTGCAGCGCTCCGGAGCGCCGCTTCAAGCCGAAAGACGCCGGGAAGCGGCACTTTCCTCCGGATAGCTCCGGAGCCGCGCTTCTGCCTCTCTAGTCGTCTCTATCTTAGCGAAAAGCTTTCCCACTCCATTTGGCAAGGGGAGAGTGGACCTGCACTGCACACTAACCGCGGTTTGCAAAGAAAGAGGATTTGCTGCACATTCCAAGGACACGGCTCTTTCCGAGGCAATCTGCAACCTGCTGTCAGATGGAAGTGCTCTCTGCCCTCTCCTGCCCAGCTCTAGCTACTAGCGGGCACTTGCCAGCCTGGCCGAGGCAAACCACCTCGAGAGATGTCACAGAGCATAAGTGGAGCACAGATGCTCAAAAGCAGCAAAGCTGAAGAGCCTGGCTCAGCTTCACTAGTGTGCAATTGACTGACTGCGAAAAACAAAGCAGCAGAGCACCGGGCTTCTGGGCGCTGTGAAGGCAATTGCCAAAACCAGGCAGCTGCTCCTTCCCAAGCACAGGCAGCTGCCTATGTTCTTGCTTGTCGACAAACTCACCGCTGCCCTTCTTTTCAGCAGCTGCCACCGTCTTCTGTGCATCTCGGAGCCTCTGGCGACGAGCAAGACTTGCCAAGGTGGGACGCATCAGGACCAAGTCAAAACCCAGGCAAGTTGTCCTGGAACGCTTTCCATTCGCTTGCCGAGAGTGAATTCAAGAGGCAGGAGAGCGGCAGCCACCGTCCTCCAGCAGTCGGAAGGCTTCGCACGCAAGCCCGCTTCTTTGCGGCTTCGTTCTTCGCCTCTTCCAAGCAACCGCGATCTCTGCCTCTCGGAGGCGAAGAAGCGGCTAATTCGCGCACAGCTCAGTAGAGCGGCAGCGCAGCGCTCCGGAGCGCCGCTTCAAGCCGAAAGACGCCGGGAAGCGGCACTTTCCTCCGGATAGCTCCGGAGCCGCGCTTCTGCCTCTCTAGTCGTCTCTATCTTAGCGAAAAGCTTTCCCACTCCATTTGGCAAGGGGAGAGTGGACCTGCACTGCACACTAACCGCGGTTTGCAAAGAAAGAGGATTTGCTGCACATTCCAAGGACACGGCTCTTTCCGAGGCAATCTGCAACCTGCTGTCAGATGGAAGTGCTCTCTGCCCTCTCCTGCCCAGCTCTAGGTACTAGCGGGCACTTGCCAGCCTGGCCGAGGCAAACCACCTCGAGAGATGTCACAGAGCATAAGTGGAGCACAGATGCTCAAAAGCAGCAAAGCTGAAGAGCCTGGCTCAGCTTCACTAGTGTGCAATTGACTGACTGCGAAAAACAAAGCAGCAGAGCACCGGGCTTCTGGGCGCTGTGAAGGCAATTGCCAAAACCAGGCAGCTGCTCCTTCCCAAGCACAGGCAGCTGCCTATGTTCTTGCTTGTCGACAAACTCACCGCTGCCCTTCTTTTCAGCAGCTGCCACCGTCTTCTGTGCATCTCGGAGCCTCTGGCGACGAGCAAGACTTGCCAAGGTGGGACGCATCAGGACCAAGTCAAAACCCAGGCAAGTTGTCCTGGAACGCTTTCCATTCGCTTGCCGAGAGTGAATTCAAGAGGCAGGAGAGCGGCAGCCACCGTCCTCCAGCAGTCGGAAGGCTTGGCACACAAGCCCGCTTCTTTGCGGCTTCGTTCTTCGCCTCTTCCAAGCAACCGCGATCTCTGCCTCTCGGAGGCGAAGAAGCGGCTAATTCGCGCACAGCTCAGTAGAGCGGCAGCGCAGCGCTCCGGAGCGCCGCTTCAAGCCGAAAGACGCCGGGAAGCGGCACTTTGCTCCGGATAGCTCCGGAGCCGCGCTTCTGCCTCTCTAGTCGTCTCTATCTTAGCGAAAAGCTTTCCCACTCCATTTGGCAAGGGGAGAGTGGACCTGCACTGCACACTAACCGCGGTTTGCAAAGAAAGAGGATTTGCTGCACATTCCAAGGACACGGCTCTTTCCGAGGCAATCTGCAACCTGCTGTCAGATGGAAGTGCTCTCTGCCCTCTCCTGCCCAGCTCTAGGTACTAGCGGGCATTTGCCAGCCTGGCCGAGGCAAACCACCTCGAGAGATGTCACAGAGCATAAGTGGAGCACAGATGCTCAAAAGCAGCAAAGCTGAAGAGCCTGGCTCAGCTTCACTAGTGTGCAATTGACTGACTGCGAAAAACAAAGCAGCAGAGCACCGGGCTTCTGGGCGCTGTGAAGGCAATTGCCAAAACCAGGCAGCTGCTCCTTCCCAAGCACAGGCAGCTGCCTATGTTCTTGCTTGTCGACAAACTCACCGCTGCCCTTCTTTTCAGCAGCTGCCACCGTCTTCTGTGCATCTCGGAGCCTCTGGCGACGAGCAAGACTTGCCAAGGTGGGACGCATCAGGACCAAGTCAAAACCCAGGCAAGTTGTCCTGGAACGCTTTCCATTCGCTTGCCGAGAGTGAATTCAAGAGGCAGGAGAGCGGCAGCCACCGTCCTCCAGCAGTCGGAAGGCTTCGCACGCAAGCCCGCTTCTTTGCGGCTTCGTTCTTCGCCTCTTCCAAGCAACCGCGATCTCTGCCTCTCGGAGGCGAAGAAGCGGCTAATTCGCGCACAGCTCAGTAGAGCGGCAGCGCAGCGCTCCGGAGCGCCGCTTCAAGCCGAAAGACGCCGGGAAGCGGCACTTTCCTCCGGATAGCTCCGGAGCCGCGCTTCTGCCTCTCTAGTCGTCTCTATCTTAGCGAAAAGCTTTCCCACTCCATTTGGCAAGGGGAGAGTGGACCTGCACTGCACACTAACCGCGGTTTGCAAAGAAAGAGGATTTGCTGCACATTCCAAGGACACGGCTCTTTCCGAGGCAATCTGCAACCTGCTGTCAGATGGAAGTGCTCTCTGCCCTCTCCTGCCCAGCTCTAGCTACTAGCGGGCACTTGCCAGCCTGGGCGAGGCAAACCACCTCGAGAGATGTCACAGAGCATAAGTGGAGCACAGATGCTCAAAAGTAGCAAAGCTGAAGAGCCTGGCTCAGCTTCACTAGTGTGCAATTGACTGACTGCGAAAAACAAAGCAGCAGAGCACCGGGCTTCTGGGCGCTGTGAAGGCAATTGCCAAAACCAGGCAGCTGCTCCTTCCCAAGCACAGGCAGCTGCCTATGTTCTTGCTTGTCGACAAACTCACCGCTGCCCTTCTTTTCAGCAGCTGCCACCGTCTTCTGTGCATCTCGGAGCCTCTGGCGACGAGCAAGACTTGCCAAGGTGGGACGCATCAGGACCCAGTAAAAACCCAGGCAAGTTGTCCTGGAACGCTTTCCATTCGCTTGCCGAGAGTGAATTCAAGAGGCAGGAGAGCGGCAGCCACCGTCCTCCAGCAGTCGGAAGGCTTCGCACGCCAGCCCGCTTCTTTGCGGCTTCGTTCTTCGCCTCTTCCAAGCAACCGCGATCTCTGCCTCTCGGAGGCGAAGAAGCGGCTAATTCGCGCACAGCTCAGTAGAGCGGCAGCGCAGCGCTCCGGAGCGCCGCTTCAAGCCGAAAGACGCCGGGAAGCGGCACTTTCCTCCGGATAGCTCCGGAGCCGCGCTTCTGCCTCTCTAGTCGTCTCTATCTTAGCGAAAAGCTTTCCCACTCCATTTGGCAAGGGGAGAGTGGACCTGCACTGCACACTAACCGCGGTTTGCAAAGAAAGAGGATTTGCTGCACATTCCAAGGACACGGCTCTTTCCGAGGCAATCTGCAACCTGCTGTCAGATGGAAGTGCTCTCTGCCCTCTCCTGCCCAGCTCTAGCTACTAGCGGGCACTTGCCAGCCTGGCCGAGGCAAACCACCTCGAGAGATGTCACAGAGCATAAGTGGAGCACAGATGCTCAAAAGCAGCAAAGCTGAAGAGCCTGGCTCAGCTTCACTAGTGTGCAATTGACTGACTGCGAAAAACAAAGCAGCAGAGCACCAGGCTTCTGGGCGCTGTGAAGGCAATTGCCAAAACCAGGCAGCTGCTCCTTCCCAAGCACAGGCAGCTGCCTATGTTCTTGCTTGTCGACAAACTCACCGCTGCCCTTCTTTTCAGCAGCTGCCACCGTCTTCTGTGCATCTCGGAGCCTCTGGCGACGAGCAAGACTTGCCAAGGTGGGACGCATCAGGACCAAGTCAAAACCCAGGCAAGTTGTCCTGGAACGCTTTCCATTCGCTTGCCGAGAGTGAATTCAAGAGGCAGGAGAGCGGCAGCCACCGTCCTCCAGCAGTCGGAAGGCTTCGCACGCCAGCCCGCTTCTTTGCGGCTTCGTTCTTCGCCTCTTCCAAGCAACCGCGATCTCTGCCTCTCGGAGGCGAAGAAGCGGCTAATTCGCGCACAGCTCAGTAGAGCGGCAGCGCAGCGCTCCGGAGCGCCGCTTCAAGCCGAAAGACGCCGGGAAGCGGCACTTTGCTCCGGATAGCTCCGGAGCCGCGCTTCTGCCTCTCTAGTCGTCTCTATCTTAGCGAAAAGCTTTCCCACTCCATTTGGCAAGGGGAGAGTGGACCTGCACTGCACACTAACCGCGGTTTGCAAAGAAAGAGGATTTGCTGCACATTCCAAGGACACGGCTCTTTCCGAGGCAATCTGCAACCTGCTGTCAGATGGAAGTGCTCTCTGCCCTCTCCTGCCCAGCTCTAGGTACTAGCGGGCATTTGCCAGCCTGGCCGAGGCAAACCACCTCGAGAGATGTCACAGAGCATAAGTGGAGCACAGATGCTCAAAAGCAGCAAAGCTGAAGAGCCTGGCTCAGCTTCACTAGTGTGCAATTGACTGACTGCGAAAAACAAAGCAGCAGAGCACCGGGCTTCTGGGCGCTGTGAAGGCAATTGCCAAAACCAGGCAGCTGCTCCTTCCCAAGCACAGGCAGCTGCCTATGTTCTTGCTTGTCGACAAACTCACCGCTGCCCTTCTTTTCAGCAGCTGCCACCGTCTTCTGTGCATCTCGGAGCCTCTGGCGACGAGCAAGACTTGCCAAGGTGGGACGCATCAGGACCAAGTCAAAACCCAGGCAAGTTGTCCTGGAACGCTTTCCATTCGCTTGCCGAGAGTGAATTCAAGAGGCAGGAGAGCGGCAGCCACCGTCCTCCAGCAGTCGGAAGGCTTCGCACGCAAGCCCGCTTCTTTGCGGCTTCGTTCTTCGCCTCTTCCAAGCAACCGCGATCTCTGCCTCTCGGAGGCGAAGAAGCGGCTAATTCGCGCACAGCTCAGTAGAGCGGCAGCGCAGCGCTCCGGAGCGCCGCTTCAAGCCGAAAGACGCCGGGAAGCGGCACTTTCCTCCGGATAGCTCCGGAGCCGCGCTTCTGCCTCTCTAGTCGTCTCTATCTTAGCGAAAAGCTTTCCCACTCCATTTGGCAAGGGGAGAGTGGACCTGCACTGCACACTAACCGCGGTTTGCAAAGAAAGAGGATTTGCTGCACATTCCAAGGACACGGCTCTTTCCGAGGCAATCTGCAACCTGCTGTCAGATGGAAGTGCTCTCTGCCCTCTCCTGCCCAGCTCTAGCTACTAGCGGGCACTTGCCAGCCTGGCCGAGGCAAACCACCTCGAGAGATGTCACAGAGCATAAGTGGAGCACAGATGCTCAAAAGCAGCAAAGCTGAAGAGCCTGGCTCAGCTTCACTAGTGTGCAATTGACTGACTGCGAAAAACAAAGCAGCAGAGCACCGGGCTTCTGGGCGCTGTGAAGGCAATTGCCAAAACCAGGCAGCTGCTCCTTCCCAAGCACAGGCAGCTGCCTATGTTCTTGCTTGTCGACAAACTCACCGCTGCCCTTCTTTTCAGCAGCTGCCACCGTCTTCTGTGCATCTCGGAGCCTCTGGCGACGAGCAAGACTTGCCAAGGTGGGACGCATCAGGACCAAGTCAAAACCCAGGCAAGTTGTCCTGGAACGCTTTCCATTCGCTTGCCGAGAGTGAATTCAAGAGGCAGGAGAGCGGCAGCCACCGTCCTCCAGCAGTCGGAAGGCTTCGCACGCAAGCCCGCTTCTTTGCGGCTTCGTTCTTCGCCTCTTCCAAGCAACCGCGATCTCTGCCTCTCGGAGGCGAAGAAGCGGCTAATTCGCGCACAGCTCAGTAGAGCGGCAGCGCAGCGCTCCGGAGCGCCGCTTCAAGCCGAAAGACGCCGGGAAGCGGCACTTTCCTCCGGATAGCTCCGGAGCCGCGCTTCTGCCTCTCTAGTCGTCTCTATCTTAGCGAAAAGCTTTCCCACTCCATTTGGCAAGGGGAGAGTGGACCTGCACTGCACACTAACCGCGGTTTGCAAAGAAAGAGGATTTGCTGCACATTCCAAGGACACGGCTCTTTCCGAGGCAATCTGCAACCTGCTGTCAGATGGAAGTGCTCTCTGCCCTCTCCTGCCCAGCTCTAGCTACTAGCGGGCACTTGCCAGCCTGGCCGAGGCAAACCACCTCGAGAGATGTCACAGAGCATAAGTGGAGCACAGATGCTCAAAAGCAGCAAAGCTGAAGAGCCTGGCTCAGCTTCACTAGTGTGCAATTGACTGACTGCGAAAAACAAAGCAGCAGAGCACCGGGCTTCTGGGCGCTGTGAAGGCAATTGCCAAAACCAGGCAGCTGCTCCTTCCCAAGCACAGGCAGCTGCCTATGTTCTTGCTTGTCGACAAACTCACCGCTGCCCTTCTTTTCAGCAGCTGCCACCGTCTTCTGTGCATCTCGGAGCCTCTGGCGACGAGCAAGACTTGCCAAGGTGGGACGCATCAGGACCAAGTCAAAACCCAGGCAAGTTGTCCTGGAACGCTTTCCATTCGCTTGCCGAGAGTGAATTCAAGAGGCAGGAGAGCGGCAGCCACCGTCCTCCAGCAGTCGGAAGGCTTCGCACACCAGCCCGCTTCTTTGCGGCTTCGTTCTTCGCCTCTTCCAAGCAACCGCGATCTCTGCCTCTCGGAGGCGAAGAAGCGGCTAATTCGCGCACAGCTCAGTAGAGCGGCAGCGCAGCGCTCCGGAGCGCCGCTTCAAGCCGAAAGACGCCGGGAAGCGGCACTTTCCTCCGGATAGCTCCGGAGCCGCGCTTCTGCCTCTCTAGTCGTCTCTATCTTAGCGAAAAGCTTTCCCACTCCATTTGGCAAGGGGAGAGTGGACCTGCACTGCACACTAACCGCGGTTTGCAAAGAAAGAGGATTTGCTGCACATTCCAAGGACACGGCTCTTTCCGAGGCAATCTGCAACCTGCTGTCAGATGGAAGTGCTCTCTGCCCTCTCCTGCCCAGCTCTAGCTACTAGCGGGCACTTGCCAGCCTGGCCGAGGCAAACCACCTCGAGAGATGTCACAGAGCATAAGTGGAGCACAGATGCTCAAAAGCAGCAAAGCTGAAGAGCCTGGCTCAGCTTCACTAGTGTGCAATTGACTGACTGCGAAAAACAAAGCAGCAGAGCACCGGGCTTCTGGGCGCTGTGAAGGCAATTGCCAAAACCAGGCAGCTGCTCCTTCCCAAGCACAGGCAGCTGCCTATGTTCTTGCTTGTCGACAAACTCACCGCTGCCCTTCTTTTCAGCAGCTGCCACCGTCTTCTGTGCATCTCGGAGCCTCTGGCGACGAGCAAGACTTGCCAAGGTGGGACGCATCAGGACCAAGTCAAAACCCAGGCAAGTTGTCCTGGAACGCTTTCCATTCGCTTGCCGAGAGTGAATTCAAGAGGCAGGGGAGCGGCAGCCACCGTCCTCCAGCAGTCGGAAGGCTTCGCACGCAAGCCCGCTTCTTTGCGGCTTCGTTCTTCGCCTCTTCCAAGCAACCGCGATCTCTGCCTCTCGGAGGCGAAGAAGCGGCTAATTCGCGCACAGCTCAGTAGAGCGGCAGCGCAGCGCTCCGGAGCGCCGCTTCAAGCCGAAAGACGCCGGGAAGCGGCACTTTCCTCCGGATAGCTCCGGAGCCGCGCTTCTGCCTCTCTAGTCGTCTCTATCTTAGCGAAAAGCTTTCCCACTCCATTTGGCAAGGGGAGAGTGGACCTGCACTGCACACTAACCGCGGTTTGCAAAGAAAGAGGATTTGCTGCACATTCCAAGGACACGGCTCTTTCCGAGGCAATCTGCAACCTGCTGTCAGATGGAAGTGCTCTCTGCCCTCTCCTGCCCAGCTCTAGCTACTAGCGGGCACTTGCCAGCCTGGCCGAGGCAAACCACCTCGAGAGATGTCACAGAGCATAAGTGGAGCACAGATGCTCAAAAGCAGCAAAGCTGAAGAGCCTGGCTCAGCTTCACTAGTGTGCAATTGACTGACTGCGAAAAACAAAGCAGCAGAGCACCGGGCTTCTGGGCGCTGTGAAGGCAATTGCCAAAACCAGGCAGCTGCTCCTTCCCAAGCACAGGCAGCTGCCTATGTTCTTGCTTGTCGACAAACTCACCGCTGCCCTTCTTTTCAGCAGCTGCCACCGTCTTCTGTGCATCTCGGAGCCTCTGGCGACGAGCAAGACTTGCCAAGGTGGGACGCATCAGGACCAAGTCAAAACCCAGGCAAGTTGTCCTGGAACGCTTTCCATTCGCTTGCCGAGAGTGAATTCAAGAGGCAGGAGAGCGGCAGCCACCGTCCTCCAGCAGTCGGAAGGCTTCGCACGCAAGCCCGCTTCTTTGCGGCTTTGTTCTTCGCCTCTTCCAAGCAACCGCGATCTCTGCCTCTCGGAGGCGAAGAAGCGGCTAATTCGCGCACAGCTCAGTAGAGCGGCAGCGCAGCGCTCCGGAGCGCCGCTTCAAGCCGAAAGACGCCGGGAAGCGGCACTTTCCTCCGGATAGCTCCGGAGCCGTGCTTCTGCCTCTCTAGTCGTCTCTATCTTAGCGAAAAGCTTTCCCACTCCATTTGGCAAGGGGAGAGTGGACCTGCACTGCACACTAACCGCGGTTTGCAAAGAAAGAGGATTTGCTGCACATTCCAAGGACACGGCTCTTTCCGAGGCAATCTGCAACCTGCTGTCAGATGGAAGTGCTCTCTGCCCTCTCCTGCCCAGCTCTAGGTACTAGCGGGCACTTGCCAGCCTGGGCGAGGCAAACCACCTCGAGAGATGTCACAGAGCATAAGTGGAGCACAGATGCTCAAAAGCAGCAAAGCTGAAGAGCCTGGCTAAGCTTCACTAGTGTGCAATTGACTGACTGCGAAAAACAAAGCAGCAGAGCACCGGGCTTCTGGGCGCTGTGAAGGCAATTGCCAAAACCAGGCAGCTGCTCCTTCCCAAGCACAGGCAGCTGCCTATGTTCTTGCTTGTCGACAAACTCACCGCTGCCCTTCTTTTCAGCAGCTGCCACCGTCTTCTGTGCATCTCGGAGCCTCTGGCGACGAGCAAGACTTGCCAAGGTGGGACGCATCAGGACCAAGTCAAAACCCAGGCAAGTTGTCCTGGAACGCTTTCCTTTCGCTTGCCGAGAGTGAATTCAAGAGGCAGGAGAGCGGCAGCCACCGTCCTCCAGCAGTCGGAAGGCTTCGCACGCAAGCCCGCTTCTTTGCGGCTTCGTTCTTCGCCTCTTCCAAGCAACCGCGATCTCTGCCTCTCGGAGGCGAAGAAGCGGCTAATTCGCGCACAGCTCAGTAGAGCGGCAGCGCAGCGCTCCGGAGCGCCGCTTCAAGCCGAAAGACGCCGGGAAGCGGCACTTTCCTCCGGATAGCTCCGGAGCCCGCGCTTCTGCCTCTCTAGTCGTCTCTATCTTAGCGAAAAGCTTTCCCACTCCATTTGGCAAGGGGAGAGTGGACCTGCACTGCACACTAACCGCGGTTTGCAAAGAAAGAGGATTTGCTGCACATTCCAAGGACACGGCTCTTTCCGAGGCAATCTGCAACCTGCTGTCAGATGGAAGTGCTCTCTGCCCTCTCCTGCCCAGCTTTAGGTACCAGCGGGCACTTGCCAGCCTGGCCGAGGCAAACCACCTCGAGAGATGTCACAGAGCATAAGTGGAGCACAGATGCTCAAAAGCAGCAAAGCTGAAGAGCCTGGCTCAGCTTCACTAGTGTGCAATTGACTGACTGCGAAAAACAAAGCAGCAGAGCACCGGGCTTCTGGGCGCTGTGAAGGCAATTGCCAAAACCAGGCAGCTGCTCCTTCCCAAGCACAGGCAGCTGCCTATGTTCTTGCTTGTCGACAAACTCACCGCTGCCCTTCTTTTCAGCAGCTGCCACCGTCTTCTGTGCATCTCGGAGCCTCTGGCGACGAGCAAGACTTGCCAAGGTGGGACGCATCAGGACCAAGTCAAAACCCAGGCAAGTTGTCCTGGAACGCTTTCCATTCGCTTGCCGAGAGTGAATTCAAGAGGCAGGAGAGCGGCAGCCACCGTCCTCCAGCAGTCGGAAGGCTTGGCACACAAGCCCGCTTCTTTGCGGCTTCGTTCTTCGCCTCTTCCAAGCAACCGCGATCTCTGCCTCTCGGAGGCGAAGAAGCGGCTAATTCGCGCACAGCTCAGTAGAGCGGCAGCGCAGCGCTCCGGAGCGCCGCTTCAAGCCGAAAGACGCCGGGAAGCGGCACTTTCCTCCGGATAGCTCCGGAGCCGCGCTTCTGCCTCTCTAGTCGTCTCTATCTTAGCGAAAAGCTTTCCCACTCCATTTGGCAAGGGGAGAGTGGACCTGCACTGCACACTAACCGCGGTTTGCAAAGAAAGAGGATTTGCTGCACATTCCAAGGACACGGCTCTTTCCGAGGCAATCTGCAACCTGCTGTCAGATGGAAGTGCTCTCTGCCCTCTCCTGCCCAGCTCTAGGTACTAGCGGGCACTTGCCAGCCTGGCCGAGGCAAACCACCTCGAGAGATGTCACAGAGCATAAGTGGAGCACAGATGCTCAAAAGCAGCAAAGCTGAAGAGCCTGGCTCAGCTTCACTAGTGTGCAATTGACTGACTGCGAAAAACAAAGCAGCAGAGCACCGGGCTTCTGGGCGCTGTGAAGGCAATTGCCAAAACCAGGCAGCTGCTCCTTCCCAAGCACAGGCAGCTGCCTATGTTCTTGCTTGTCGACAAACTCACCGCTGCCCTTCTTTTCAGCAGCTGCCACCGTCTTCTGTGCATCTCGGAGCCTCTGGCGACGAGCAAGACTTGCCAAGGTGGGACGCATCAGGACCAAGTCAAAACCCAGGCAAGTTGTCCTGGAACGCTTTCCTTTCGCTTGCCGAGAGTGAATTCAAGAGGCAGGAGAGCGGCAGCCACCGTCCTCCAGCAGTCGGAAGGCTTCGCACGCAAGCCCGCTTCTTTGCGGCTTCGTTCTTCGCCTCTTCCAAGCAACCGCGATCTCTGCCTCTCGGAGGCGAAGAAGCGGCTAATTCGCGCACAGCTCAGTAGAGCGGCAGCGCAGCGCTCCGGAGCGCCGCTTCAAGCCGAAAGACGCCGGGAAGCGGCACTTTCCTCCGGATAGCTCCGGAGCCGCGCTTCTGCCTCTCTAGTCGTCTCTATCTTAGCGAAAAGCTTTCCCACTCCATTTGGCAAGGGGAGAGTGGACCTGCACTGCACACTAACCGCGGTTTGCAAAGAAAGAGGATTTGCTGCACATTCCAAGGACACGGCTCTTTCCGAGGCAATCTGCAACCTGCTGTCAGATGGAAGTGCTCTCTGCCCTCTCCTGCCCAGCTCTAGCTACTAGCGGGCACTTTCCAGCCTGGCCGAGGCAAACCACCTCGAGAGATGTCACAGAGCATAAGTGGAGCACAGATGCTCAAAAGCAGCAAAGCTGAAGAGCCTGGCTCAGCTTCACTAGTGTGCAATTGACTGACTGCGAAAAACAAAGCAGCAGAGCACCGGGCTTCTGGGCGCTGTGAAGGCAATTGCCAAAACCAGGCAGCTGCTCCTTCCCAAGCACAGGCAGCTGCCTATGTTCTTGCTTGTCGACAAACTCACCGCTGCCCTTCTTTTCAGCAGCTGCCACCGTCTTCTGTGCATCTCGGAGCCTCTGGCGACGAGCAAGACTTGCCAAGGTGGGACGCATCAGGACCAAGTCAAAACCCAGGCAAGTTGTCCTGGAACGCTTTCCATTCGCTTGCCGAGAGTGAATTCAAGAGGCAGGAGAGCGGCAGCCACCGTCCTCCAGCAGTCGGAAGGCTTCGCACACCAGCCCGCTTCTTTGCGGCTTCGTTCTTCGCCTCTTCCAAGCAACCGCGATCTCTGCCTCTCGGAGGCGAAGAAGCGGCTAATTCGCGCACAGCTCAGTAGAGCGGCAGCGCAGCGCTCCGGAGCGCCGCTTCAAGCCGAAAGACGCCGGGAAGCGGCACTTTCCTCCGGATAGCTCCGGAGCCGCGCTTCTGCCTCTCTAGTCGTCTCTATCTTAGCGAAAAGCTTTCCCACTCCATTTGACAAGGGGAGAGTGGACCTGCACTGCACACTAACCGCGGTTTGCAAAGAAAGAGGATTTGCTGCACATTCCAAGGACACGGCTCTTTCCGAGGCAATCTGCAACCTGCTGTCAGATGGAAGTGCTCTCTGCCCTCTCCTGCCCAGCTCTAGGTACTAGCGGGCACTTGCCAGCCTGGCCGAGGCAAACCACCTCGAGAGATGTCACAGAGCATAAGTGGAGCACAGATGCTCAAAAGCAGCAAAGCTGAAGAGCCTGGCTCAGCTTCACTAGTGTGCAATTGACTGACTGCGAAAAACAAAGCAGCAGAGCACCGGGCTTCTGGGCGCTGTGAAGGCAATTGCCAAAACCAGGCAGCTGCTCCTTCCCAAGCACAGGCAGCTGCCTATGTTCTTGCTTGTCGACAAACTCACCGCTGCCCTTCTTTTCAGCAGCTGCCACCGTCTTCTGTGCATCTCGGAGCCTCTGGCGACGAGCAAGACTTGCCAAGGTGGGACGCATCAGGACCCAGTAAAAACCCAGGCAAGTTGTCCTGGAACGCTTTCCATTCGCTTGCCGAGAGTGAATTCAAGAGGCAGGAGAGCGGCAGCCACCGTCCTCCAGCAGTCGGAAGGCTTCGCACGCAAGCCCGCTTCTTTGCGGCTTCGTTCTTCGCCTCTTCCAAGCAACCGCGATCTCTGCCTCTCGGAGGCGAAGAAGCGGCTAATTCGCGCACAGCTCAGTAGAGCGGCAGCGCAGCGCTCCGGAGCGCCGCTTCAAGCCGAAAGACGCCGGGAAGCGGCACTTTCCTCCGGATAGCTCCGGAGCCGCGCTTCTGCCTCTCTAGTCGTCTCTATCTTAGCGAAAAGCTTTCCCACTCCATTTGGCAAGGGGAGAGTGGACCTGCACTGCACACTAACCGCGGTTTGCAAAGAAAGAGGATTTGCTGCACATTCCAAGGACACGGCTCTTTCCGAGGCAATCTGCAACCTGCTGTCAGATGGAAGTGCTCTCTGCCCTCTCCTGCCCAGCTTTAGGTACCAGCGGGCACTTGCCAGCCTGGCCGAGGCAAACCACCTCGAGAGATGTCACAGAGCATAAGTGGAGCACAGATGCTCAAAAGCAGCAAAGCTGAAGAGCCTGGCTCAGCTTCACTAGTGTGCAATTGACTGACTGCGAAAAACAAAGCAGCAGAGCACCGGGCTTCTGGGCGCTGTGAAGGCAATTGCCAAAACCAGGCAGCTGCTCCTTCCCAAGCACAGGCAGCTGCCTATGTTCTTGCTTGTCGACAAACTCACCGCTGCCCTTCTTTTCAGCAGCTGCCACCGTCTTCTGTGCATCTCGGAGCCTCTGGCGACGAGCAAGACTTGCCAAGGTGGGACGCATCAGGACCAAGTCAAAACCCAGGCAAGTTGTCCTGGAACGCTTTCCATTCGCTTGCCGAGAGTGAATTCAAGAGGCAGGAGAGCGGCAGCCACCGTCCTCCAGCAGTCGGAAGGCTTCGCACGCAAGCCCGCTTCTTTGCGGCTTCGTTCTTCGCCTCTTCCAAGCAACCGCGATCTCTGCCTCTCGGAGGCGAAGAAGCGGCTAATTCGCGCACAGCTCAGTAGAGCGGCAGCGCAGCGCTCCGGAGCGCCGCTTCAAGCCGAAAGACGCCGGGAAGCGGCACTTTCCTCCGGATAGCTCCGGAGCCGCGCTTCTGCCTCTCTAGTCGTCTCTATCTTAGCGAAAAGCTTTCCCACTCCATTTGGCAAGGGGAGAGTGGACCTGCACTGCACACTAACCGCGGTTTGCAAAGAAAGAGGATTTGCTGCACATTCCAAGGACACGGCTCTTTCCGAGGCAATCTGCAACCTGCTGTCAGATGGAAGTGCTCTCTGCCCTCTCCTGCCCAGCTCTAGGTACTAGCGGGCACTTGCCAGCCTGGCCGAGGCAAACCACCTCGAGAGATGTCACAGAGCATAAGTGGAGCACAGATGCTCAAAAGCAGCAAAGCTGAAGAGCCTGGCTCAGCTTCACTAGTGTGCAATTGACTGACTGCGAAAAACAAAGCAGCAGAGCACCGGGCTTCTGGGCGCTGTGAAGGCAATTGCCAAAACCAGGCAGCTGCTCCTTCCCAAGCACAGGCAGCTGCCTATGTTCTTGCTTGTCGACAAACTCACCGCTGCCCTTCTTTTCAGCAGCTGCCACCGTCTTCTGTGCATCTCGGAGCCTCTGGCGACGAGCAAGACTTGCCAAGGTGAGACGCATCAGGACCAAGTCAAAACCCAGGCAAGTTGTCCTGGAACGCTTTCCTTTCGCTTGCCGAGAGTGAATTCAAGAGGCAGGAGAGCGGCAGCCACCGTCCTCCAGCAGTCGGAAGGCTTCGCACGCAAGCCCGCTTCTTTGCGGCTTCGTTCTTCGCCTCTTCCAAGCAACCGCGATCTCTGCCTCTCGGAGGCGAAGAAGCGGCTAATTCGCGCACAGCTCAGTAGAGCGGCAGCGCAGCGCTCCGGAGCGCCGCTTCAAGCCGAAAGACGCCGGGAAGCGGCACTTTCCTCCGGATAGCTCCGGAGCCGCGCTTCTGCCTCTCTAGTCATCTCTATCTTAGCGAAAAGCTTTCCCACTCCATTTGACAAGGGGAGAGTGGACCTGCACTGCACACTAACCGCGGTTTGCAAAGAAAGAGGATTTGCTGCACATTCCAAGGACACGGCTCTTTCCGAGGCAATCTGCAACCTGCTGTCAGATGGAAGTGCTCTCTGCCCTCTCCTGCCCAGCTCTAGGTACTAGCGGGCACTTGCCAGCCTGGCCGAGGCAAACCACCTCGAGAGATGTCACAGAGCATAAGTGGAGCACAGATGCTCAAAAGCAGCAAAGCTGAAGAGCCTGGCTCAGCTTCACTAGTGTGCAATTGACTGACTGCGAAAAACAAAGCAGCAGAGCACCGGGCTTCTGGGCGCTGTGAAGGCAATTGCCAAAACCAGGCAGCTGCTCCTTCCCAAGCACAGGCAGCTGCCTATGTTCTTGCTTGTCGACAAACTCACCGCTGCCCTTCTTTTCAGCAGCTGCCACCGTCTTCTGTGCATCTCGGAGCCTCTGGCGACGAGCAAGACTTGCCAAGGTGGGACGCATCAGGACCCAGTAAAAACCCAGGCAAGTTGTCCTGGAACGCTTTCCATTCGCTTGCCGAGAGTGAATTCAAGAGGCAGGAGAGCGGCAGCCACCGTCCTCCAGCAGTCGGAAGGCTTGGCACGCAAGCCCGCTTCTTTGCGGCTTCGTTCTTCGCCTCTTCCAAGCAACCGCGATCTCTGCCTCTCGGAGGCGAAGAAGCGGCTAATTCGCGCACAGCTCAGTAGAGCGGCAGCGCAGCGCTCCGGAGCGCCGCTTCAAGCCGAAAGACGCCGGGAAGCGGCACTTTCCTCCGGATAGCTCCGGAGCCGCGCTTCTGCCTCTCTAGTCGTCTCTATCTTAGCGAAAAGCTTTCCCACTCCATTTGGCAAGGGGAGAGTGGACCTGCACTGCACACTAACCGCGGTTTGCAAAGAAAGAGGATTTGCTGCACATTCCAAGGACACGGCTCTTTCCGAGGCAATCTGCAACCTGCTGTCAGATGGAAGTGCTCTCTGCCCTCTCCTGCCCAGCTCTAGCTACTAGCGGGCACTTGCCAGCCTGGCCGAGGCAAACCACCTCGAGAGATGTCACAGAGCATAAGTGGAGCACAGATGCTCAAAAGCAGCAAAGCTGAAGAGCCTGGCTCAGCTTCACTAGTGTGCAATTGACTGACTGCGAAAAACAAAGCAGCAGAGCACCGGGCTTCTGGGCGCTGTGAAGGCAATTGCCAAAACCAGGCAGCTGCTCCTTCCCAAGCACAGGCAGCTGCCTATGTTCTTGCTTGTCGACAAACTCACCGCTGCCCTTCTTTTCAGCAGCTGCCACCGTCTTCTGTGCATCTCGGAGCCTCTGGCGACGAGCAAGACTTGCCAAGGTGGGAGGCATCAGGACCAAGTCAAAACCCAGGCAAGTTGTCCTGGAACGCTTTCCATTCGCTTGCCGAGAGTGAATTCAAGAGGCAGGAGAGCGGCAGCCACCGTCCTCCAGCAGTCGGAAGGCTTCGCACGCAAGCCCGCTTCTTTGCGGCTTCGTTCTTCGCCTCTTCCAAGCAACCGCGATCTCTGCCTCTCGGAGGCGAAGAAGCGGCTAATTCGCGCACAGCTCAGTAGAGCGGCAGCGCAGCGCTCCGGAGCGCCGCTTCAAGCCGAAAGACGCCGGGAAGCGGCACTTTCCTCCGGATAGCTCCGGAGCCGCGCTTCTGCCTCTCTAGTCGTCTCTATCTTAGCGAAAAGCTTTCCCACTCCATTTGGCAAGGGGAGAGTGGACCTGCACTGCACACTAACCGCGGTTTGCAAAGAAAGAGGATTTGCTGCACATTCCAAGGACACGGCTCTTTCCGAGGCAATCTGCAACCTGCTGTCAGATGGAAGTGCTCTCTGCCCTCTCCTGCCCAGCTCTAGGTACTAGCGGGCACTTGCCAGCCTGGCCGAGGCAAACCACCTCGAGAGATGTCACAGAGCATAAGTGGAGCACAGATGCTCAAAAGCAGCAAAGCTGAAGAGCCTGGCTCAGCTTCACTAGTGTGCAATTGACTGACTGCGAAAAACAAAGCAGCAGAGCACCGGGCTTCTGGGCGCTGTGAAGGCAATTGCCAAAACCAGGCAGCTGCTCCTTCCCAAGCACAGGCAGCTGCCTATGTTCTTGCTTGTCGACAAACTCACCGCTGCCCTTCTTTTCAGCAGCTGCCACCGTCTTCTGTGCATCTCGGAGCCTCTGGCGACGAGCAAGACTTGCCAAGGTGGGACGCATCAGGACCCAGTAAAAACCCAGGCAAGTTGTCCTGGAACGCTTTCCATTCGCTTGCCGAGAGTGAATTCAAGAGGCAGGAGAGCGGCAGCCACCGTCCTCCAGCAGTCGGAAGGCTTGGCACGCAAGCCCGCTTCTTTGCGGCTTCGTTCTTCGCCTCTTCCAAGCAACCGCGATCTCTGCCTCTCGGAGGCGAAGAAGCGGCTAATTCGCGCACAGCTCAGTAGAGCGGCAGCGCAGCGCTCCGGAGCGCCGCTTCAAGCCGAAAGACGCCGGGAAGCGGCACTTTCCTCCGGATAGCTCCGGAGCCGCGCTTCTGCCTCTCTAGTCGTCTCTATCTTAGCGAAAAGCTTTCCCACTCCATTTGGCAAGGGGAGAGTGGACCTGCACTGCACACTAACCGCGGTTTGCAAAGAAAGAGGATTTGCTGCACATTCCAAGGACACGGCTCTTTCCGAGGCAATCTGCAACCTGCTGTCAGATGGAAGTGCTCTCTGCCCTCTCCTGCCCAGCTCTAGCTACTAGCGGGCACTTGCCAGCCTGGCCGAGGCAAACCACCTCGAGAGATGTCACAGAGCATAAGTGGAGCACAGATGCTCAAAAGCAGCAAAGCTGAAGAGCCTGGCTCAGCTTCACTAGTGTGCAATTGACTGACTGCGAAAAACAAAGCAGCAGAGCACCGGGCTTCTGGGCGCTGTGAAGGCAATTGCCAAAACCAGGCAGCTGCTCCTTCCAAGCACAGGCAGCTGCCTATGTTCTTGCTTGTCGACAAACTCACCGCTGCCCTTCTTTTCAGCAGCTGCCACCGTCTTCTGTGCATCTCGGAGCCTCTGGCGACGAGCAAGACTTGCCAAGGTGGGAGGCATCAGGACCAAGTCAAAACCCAGGCAAGTTGTCCTGGAACGCTTTCCATTCGCTTGCCGAGAGTGAATTCAAGAGGCAGGAGAGCGGCAGCCACCGTCCTCCAGCAGTCGGAAGGCTTCGCACGCAAGCCCGCTTCTTTGCGGCTTCGTTCTTCGCCTCTTCCAAGCAACCGCGATCTCTGCCTCTCGGAGGCGAAGAAGCGGCTAATTCGCGCACAGCTCAGTAGAGCGGCAGCGCAGCGCTCCGGAGCGCCGCTTCAAGCCGAAAGACGCCGGGAAGCGGCACTTTCCTCCGGATAGCTCCGGAGCCGCGCTTCTGCCTCTCTAGTCGTCTCTATCTTAGCGAAAAGCTTTCCCACTCCATTTGGCAAGGGGAGAGTGGACCTGCACTGCACACTAACCGCGGTTTGCAAAGAAAGAGGATTTGCTGCACATTCCAAGGACACGGCTCTTTCCGAGGCAATCTGCAACCTGCTGTCAGATGGAAGTGCTCTCTGCCCTCTCCTGCCCAGCTCTAGGTACTAGCGGGCACTTGCCAGCCTGGCCGAGGCAAACCACCTCGAGAGATGTCACAGAGCATAAGTGGAGCACAGATGCTCAAAAGCAGCAAAGCTGAAGAGCCTGGCTCAGCTTCACTAGTGTGCAATTGACTGACTGCGAAAAACAAAGCAGCAGAGCACCGGGCTTCTGGGCGCTGTGAAGGCAATTGCCAAAACCAGGCAGCTGCTCCTTCCCAAGCACAGGCAGCTGCCTATGTTCTTGCTTGTCGACAAACTCACCGCTGCCCTTCTTTTCAGCAGCTGCCACCGTCTTCTGTGCATCTCGGAGCCTCTGGCGACGAGCAAGACTTGCCAAGGTGGGACGCATCAGGACCCAGTAAAAACCCAGGCAAGTTGTCCTGGAACGCTTTCCATTCGCTTGCCGAGAGTGAATTCAAGAGGCAGGAGAGCGGCAGCCACCGTCCTCCAGCAGTCGGAAGGCTTCGCACGCAAGCCCGCTTCTTTGCGGCTTCGTTCTTCGCCTCTTCCAAGCAACCGCGATCTCTGCCTCTCGGAGGCGAAGAAGCGGCTAATTCGCGCACAGCTCAGTAGAGCGGCAGCGCAGCGCTCCGGAGCGCCGCTTCAAGCCGAAAGACGCCGGGAAGCGGCACTTTCCTCCGGATAGCTCCGGAGCCGCGCTTCTGCCTCTCTAGTCGTCTCTATCTTAGCGAAAAGCTTTCCCACTCCATTTGGCAAGGGGAGAGTGGACCTGCACTGCACACTAACCGCGGTTTGCAAAGAAAGAGGATTTGCTGCACATTCCAAGGACACGGCTCTTTCCGAGGCAATCTGCAACCTGCTGTCAGATGGAAGTGCTCTCTGCCCTCTCCTGCCCAGCTCTAGCTACTAGCGGGCACTTGCCAGCCTGGCCGAGGCAAACCACCTCGAGAGATGTCACAGAGCATAAGTGGAGCACAGATGCTCAAAAGCAGCAAAGCTGAAGAGCCTGGCTCAGCTTCACTAGCGTGCAATTGACTGACTGCGGAAAACAAAGCAGCAGAGCACCGGGCTTCTGGGCACTGTGAAGGCAATTGCCAAAACCAGGCAGCTGCTCCTTCCCAAGCACAGGCAGCTGCCTATGTTCTTGCTTGTCGACAAACTCACCGCTGCCCTTCTTTTCAGCAGCTGCCACCGTCTTCTGTGCATCTCGGAGCCTCTGGCGACGAGCAAGACTTGCCAAGGTGGGAGGCATCAGGACCAAGTCAAAACCCAGGCAAGTTGTCCTGGAACGCTTTCCATTCGCTTGCCGAGAGTGAATTCAAGAGGCAGGAGAGCGGCAGCCACCGTCCTCCAGCAGTCGGAAGGCTTCGCACGCAAGCCCGCTTCTTTGCGGCTTCGTTCTTCGCCTCTTCCAAGCAACCGCGATCTCTGCCTCTCGGAGGCGAAGAAGCGGCTAATTCGCGCACAGCTCAGTAGAGCGGCAGCGCAGCGCTCCGGAGCGCCGCTTCAAGCCGAAAGACGCCGGGAAGCGGCACTTTCCTCCGGATAGCTCCGGAGCCGCGCTTCTGCCTCTCTAGTCGTCTCTAGCTTAGCGAAAAGCTTTCCCACTCCATTTGGCAAGGGGAGAGTGGACCTGCACTGCACACTAACCGCGGTTTGCAAAGAAAGAGGATTTGCTGCACATTCCAAGGACACGGCTCTTTCCGAGGCAATCTGCAACCTGCTGTCAGATGGAAGTGCTCTCTGCCCTCTCCTGCCAGCTCTAGCTACTAGCGGGCACTTGCCAGCCTGGGCGAGGCAAACCACCTCGAGAGATGTCACAGAGCATAAGTGGAGCACAGATGCTCAAAAGCAGCAAAGCTGAAGAGCCTGGCTCAGCTTCACTAGTGTGCAATTGACTGACTGCGAAAAACAAAGCAGCAGAGCACCGGGCTTCTGGGCGCTGTGAAGGCAATTGCCAAAACCAGGCAGCTGCTCCTTCCCAAGCACAGGCAGCTGCCTATGTTCTTGCTTGTCGACAAACTCACCGCTGCCCTTCTTTTCAGCAGCTGCCACCGTCTTCTGTGCATCTCGGAGCCTCTGGCGACGAGCAAGACTTGCCAAGGTGGGACGCATCAGGACCAAGTCAAAACCCAGGCAAGTTGTCCTGGAACGCTTTCCTTTCGCTTGCCGAGAGTGAATTCAAGAGGCAGGAGAGCGGCAGCCACCGTCCTCCAGCAGTCGGAAGGCTTCGCACGCAAGCCCGCTTCTTTGCGGCTTCGTTCTTCGCCTCTTCCAAGCAACCGCGATCTCTGCCTCTCGGAGGCGAAGAAGCGGCTAATTCGCGCACAGCTCAGTAGAGCGGCAGCGCAGCGCTCCGGAGCGCCGCTTCAAGCCGAAAGACGCCGGGAAGCGGCACTTTCCTCCGGATAGCTCCGGAGCCGCGCTTCTGCCTCTCTAGTCGTCTCTATCTTAGCGAAAAGCTTTCCCACTCCATTTGGCAAGGGGAGAGTGGACCTGCACTGCACACTAACCGCGGTTTGCAAAGAAAGAGGATTTGCTGCACATTCCAAGGACACGGCTCTTTCGAGGCAATCTGCAACCTGCTGTCAGATGGAAGTGCTCTCTGCCCTCTCCTGCCCAGCTCTAGCTACTAGCGGGCACTTGCCAGCCTGGCCGAGGCAAACCACCTCGAGAGATGTCACAGAGCATAAGTGGAGCACAGATGCTCAAAAGCAGCAAAGCTGAAGAGCCTGGCTCAGCTTCACTAGCGTGCAATTGACTGACTGCGGAAAACAAAGCAGCAGAGCACCGGGCTTCTGGGCACTGTGAAGGCAATTGCCAAAACCAGGCAGCTGCTCCTTCCCAAGCACAGGCAGCTGCCTATGTTCTTGCTTGTCGACAAACTCACCGCTGCCCTTCTTTTCAGCAGCTGCCACCGTCTTCTGTGCATCTCGGAGCCTCTGGCGACGAGCAAGACTTGCCAAGGTGGGACGCATCAGGACCAAGTCAAAACCCAGGCAAGTTGTCCTGGAACGCTTTCCATTCGCTTGCCGAGAGTGAATTCAAGAGGCAGGAGAGCGGCAGCCACCGTCCTCCAGCAGTCGGAAGGCTTCGCACGCAAGCCCGCTTCTTTGCGGCTTCGTTCTTCGCCTCTTCCAAGCAACCGCGATCTCTGCCTCTCGGAGGCGAAGAAGCGGCTAATTCACGCACAGCTCAGTAGAGCGGCAGCGCAGCGCTCCGGAGCGCCGCTTCAAGCCGAAAGACGCCGGGAAGCGGCACTTTCCTCCGGATAGCTCCGGAGCCGCGCTTCTGCCTCTCTAGTCGTCTCTATCTTAGCGAAAAGCTTTCCCACTCCATTTGGCAAGGGGAGAGTGGACCTGCACTGCACACTAACCGCGGTTTGCAAAGAAAGAGGATTTGCTGCACATTCCAAGGACACGGCTCTTTCCGAGGCAATCTGCAACCTGCTGTCAGATGGAAGTGCTCTCTGCCCTCTCCTGCCCAGCTCTAGCTACTAGCGGGCACTTGCCAGCCTGGCCGAGGCAAACCACCTCGAGAGATGTCACAGAGCATAAGTGGAGCACAGATGCTCAAAAGCAGCAAAGCTGAAGAGCCTGGCTCAGCTTCACTAGTGTGCAATTGACTGACTGCGGAAAACAAAGCAGCAGAGCACCGGGCTTCTGGGCGCTGTGAAGGCAATTGCCAAAACCAGGCAGCTGCTCCTTCCCAAGCACAGGCAGCTGCCTATGTTCTTGCTTGTCGACAAACTCACCGCTGCCCTTCTTTTCAGCAGCTGCCACCGTCTTCTGTGCATCTCGGAGCCTCTGGCGACGAGCAAGACTTGCCAAGGTGGGACGCATCAGGACCAAGTCAAAACCCAGGCAAGTTGTCCTGGAACGCTTTCCATTCGCTTGCCGAGAGTGAATTCAAGAGGCAGGAGAGCGGCAGCCACCGTCCTCCAGCAGTCGGAAGGCTTCGCACGCAAGCCCGCTTCTTTGCGGCTTCGTTCTTCGCCTCTTCCAAGCAACCGCGATCTCTGCCTCTCGGAGGCGAAGAAGCGGCTAATTCGCGCACAGCTCAGTAGAGCGGCAGCGCAGCGCTCCGGAGCGCCGCTTCAAGCCGAAAGACGCCGGGAAGCGGCACTTTCCTCCGGATAGCTCCGGAGCCGCGCTTCTGCCTCTCTAGTCGTCTCTATCTTAGCGAAAAGCTTTCCCACTCCATTTGGCAAGGGGAGAGTGGACCTGCACTGCACACTAACCGCGGTTTGCAAAGAAAGAGGATTTGCTGCACATTCCAAGGACACGGCTCTTTCCGAGGCAATCTGCAACCTGCTGTCAGATGGAAGTGCTCTCTGCCCTCTCCTGCCCAGCTCTAGGTACTAGCGGGCACTTGCCAGCCTGGCCGAGGCAAACCACCTCGAGAGATGTCACAGAGCATAAGTGGAGCACAGATGCTCAAAAGCAGCAAAGCTGAAGAGCCTGGCTCAGCTTCACTAGCGTGCAATTGACTGACTGCGGAAAACAAAGCAGCAGAGCACCGGGCTTCTGGGCACTGTGAAGGCAATTGCCAAAACCAGGCAGCTGCTCCTTCCCAAGCACAGGCAGCTGCCTATGTTCTTGCTTGTCGACAAACTCACCGCTGCCCTTCTTTTCAGCAGCTGCCACCGTCTTCTGTGCATCTCGGAGCCTCTGGCGACGAGCAAGACTTGCCAAGGTGGGAGGCATCAGGACCAAGTCAAAACCCAGGCAAGTTGTCCTGGAACGCTTTCCATTCGCTTGCCGAGAGTGAATTCAAGAGGCAGGAGAGCGGCAGCCACCGTCCTCCAGCAGTCGGAAGGCTTCGCACGCAAGCCCGCTTCTTTGCGGCTTCGTTCTTCGCCTCTTCCAAGCAACCGCGATCTCTGCCTCTCGGAGGCGAAGAAGCGGCTAATTCGCGCACAGCTCAGTAGAGCGGCAGCGCAGCGCTCCGGAGCGCCGCTTCAAGCCGAAAGACGCCGGGAAGCGGCACTTTCCTCCGGATAGCTCCGGAGCCGCGCTTCTGCCTCCCTAGTCGTCTCTAGCTTAGCGAAAAGCTTTCCCACTCCATTTGGCAAGGGGAGAGTGGACCTGCACTGCACACTAACCGCGGTTTGCAAAGAAAGAGGATTTGCTGCACATTCCAAGGACACGGCTCTTTCCGAGGCAATCTGCAACCTGCTGTCAGATGGAAGTGCTCTCTGCCCTCTCCTGCCAGCTCTAGGTTACTAGCGGGCACTTGCCAGCCTGGCCGAGGCAAACCACCTCGAGAGATGTCACAGAGCATAAGTGGAGCACAGATGCTCAAAAGCAGCAAAGCTGAAGAGCCTGGCTCAGCTTCACTAGTGTGCAATTGACTGACTGCGAAAAAC
>NW_027100514.1:0-41833 GCF_031753505.1 Anomalospiza imberbis | reverse complement strand
CCTAGAGCTGGGCAGGAGAGGGCAGAGAGCACTTCCATCTGACAGCAGGTTGCAGATTGCCTCGGAGAGAGCCGTGTCCTTGGAATGTGCAGCAAATCCTCTTTCTTTGCAAACCGCGGTTAGTGTGCAGTGCAGGTACGCTCTCCCCTTGCCAAATGGAGTGGGAAAGCTTTTCGCTAAGCTAGAGATGACTAGAGAAGCAGAAGCGCGGCTCCGGAGCTATCCGGAGGAAAGTGCCGTTTCCCGGCGTCTTTCGGCTTGAAGCGGCGCTCCGGAGCGCTTTGCTGCCGCTTTACTGAGCTGTGCGCGAATTAGCCGCTTCTTCGCCTCCGAGAAGCAGAGATCGCGGTTGCTTGGAAGAGGCGAAGAACGAAGCCGCAAAGAAGCGGGCTTGTGTGCGAAGCCTTCCGACTGCCGGAGGACGGTGGCTGCCGCTCTCCTGCCTGTTGAATTCACTCTCGGCAAGCGAATGGAAAGTGTTCCAGGACAACTTGCCTGGGTTTTGACTTGGTCCTGATGCGTCCCACCTTGGCAAGTCTTGCTCGTCGCCAGAGGCTCCGAGATGCACCGAAGACGGTGGCAGCTGCTGAAAAGAAGGGCAGCGGTGAGTTTGTCGACAAGCAAGAACATAGGCAGCTGCCTGTGCTTGGGAAGGAGCAGCTGCCTGGTTTTGGCAATTGCCTTCACAGCGCCCAGAAGCCCGGTGCTCTGCTGCTTTGTTTTTCGCAGTCAGTCAATTGCACACTAGTGAAGCTGAGCCAGGCTCTTCAGCTTTGCTGCTTTTGAGCATCTGTGCTCCACTTATGCTCTGTGACATCTCTGGAGGTTGTTTGCCTCGGCCAGGCTGGAAAGTGCCCGCTAGTACCTAGAGCTGGGCAGGAGAGGGCAGAGAGCACTTCCATCTGACAGCAGGTTGCAGATTGCCTCGGAAAGAGCCGTGTCCTTGGAATGTGCAGCAAATCCTCTTTCTTTGCAAACCGCGGTTAGTGTGCAGTGCAGGTACGCTCTCCCCTTGCCAAATGGAGTGGGAAAGCTTTTCGCTAAGCTAGAGATGACTAGAGAAGCAGAAGCGCGGCTCCGGAGCTATCCGGAGGAAAGTGCCGTTTCCCGGCGTCTTTCGGCTTGAAGCGGCGCTCCGGAGCGCTGCGCTGCCGCTCTACTGAGCTGTGCGCGAATTAGCCGCTTCTTTGCCTCCGAGAAGCTGAGATTGCAGTTGCTTGGAAGAGGCGAAGAACGAAGCCGCAAAGAAGTGGGCTTGTGTGCGAAGCCTTCAGACTGCTGGAGGACGGTGGCTGCCGCTCTCCTGCCTGTTGAATTCACTCTCGGCAAGCGAATGGAAAGCGTTCCAGGACAACTTGCCTGGGTTTTGACTTGGTCCTGATGCGTCCCACCTTGGCAAGTCTTGCTCGTCGCCAGAGGCTCCGAGATGCACCGAAGATGGTGGCAGCTGCTGAAAAGAAGGGCAGCGGTGAGTTTGTCGACAAGCAAGAACATAGGCAGCTGCCTGTGCTTGGGAAGGAGCAGCTGCCTGGTTTTGGCAATTGCCTTCACAGCGCCCAGAAGCCCGGTGCTCTGCTGCTTTGTTTTTCGCAGTCAGTCAATTGCACACTAGTGAAGCTGAGCCAGGCTCTTCAGCTTTGCTGCTTTTGAGCATCTGTGCTCCACTTATGCTCTGTGACATCTCTGGAGGTTGTTTGCCTCGGCCAGGCTGGAAAGTGCCCGCTAGTACCTAGAGCTGGGCAGGAGAGGGCAGAGAGCACTTCCATCTGACAGCAGGTTGCAGATTGCCTCGGAAAGAGCCGTGTCCTTGGAATGTGCAGCAAATCCTCTTTCTTTGCAAACCGCGGTTAGTGTGCAGTGCAGGTATGCTCTCCCCTTGCCAACTGGAGTGGGAAAGCTTTTCGCTAAGCTAGAGATGACTAGAGAAGCAGAAGTGCGGCTCCGGAGCTATCCGGAGGAAAGTGCCGTTTCCCGGCGTCTTTCGGCTTGAAGCGGCGCTCCGGAGCGCTGCGCTGCCGCTCTACTGAGCTGTGCGCGAATTAGCCGCTTCTTCGCCTCCGAGAAGCAGAGATGGCGGTTGCTTGGAAGAGGCGAAGAACGAAGCCGCAAAGAAGCGGGCTTGTGTGTGTAGCCTTCCGACTGCCGGAGAACGGTGGCTGCCGCTCTCCTGCCTCTTGAATTCACTCTCGGCAAGCGAATGGAAAGCGTTCCAGGACAACTTGCCTGGGTTTTGACTTGGTCCTTATGCGTCCCACCTTGGCAAGTCTTGCTCGTCGCCAGAGGCTCCGAGATACACAGAAGACGGTGGCAGCTGCTGAAAAGAAGGGCAGCGGTGAGTTTGTCGACAAGCAAGAACATAGGCAGCTGCCTGTGCTTGGGAAGGAGCAGCTGCCTGGTTTTGGCAATTGCCTTCACAGCGCCCAGAAGCCCGGTGCTCTGCTGCTTTGTTTTTCGCAGTCAGTCAATTGCACACTAGTGAAGCTGAGCCAGGCTCTTCAGCTTTGCTGCTTTTGAGCATCTGTGCTCCACTTAGGCTCTGTGACATCTCTCGAGGTTGTTTGCCTCGGCCAGGCTGGAAAGTGCCCGCTAGTACCTAGAGCTGGGCAGGAGAGGGCAGAGAGCACTTCCATCTGACAGCAGGTTGCAGATTGCCTCGGAAAGAGCCGTGTCCTTGGAATGTGCAGCAAATCCTCTTTCTTTGCAAACCGCGGTTAGTGTGCAGTGCAGGTACGCTCTCCCCTTGCCAAAAGGAGTGGGAAAGCTTTTCGCTAAGATAGAGACGACTAGAGAGGCAGAAGCGCGGCTCCGGAGCTATCCGGAGGAAAGTGCCGCTTCCCGGCGTCTTTCGGCTTGAAGCGGCGCTCCGGAGCGCTCCGCTGCCGCTTTACTGAGCTGTGCGCGAATTAGCCGCTTCTTCGCCTCCCAGAAGCAGAGATCGCGGTTGCTTGGAAGAGGCGAAGAACGAAGCCGCAAAGAAGCGGGCTTGTGTGCGAAGCCTTCCGACTGCCAGAGGACGGTGGCTGCCGCTCTCCTGCCTCTTGAATTCACTCTCGGCAAGCGAATGGAAAGCGTTCCAGGACAACTTGCCTGGGTTTTGACTTGGTCCTGATGCTCCCACCTTGGCAAGTCTTGCTCGTCGCCCAGAGGCTCCGAGATGCACCGAAGACGGTGGCAGCTGCTGAAAAGAAGGGCAGCGGTGAGTTTGTCGACAAGCAAGAACATAGGCAGCTGCCTGTGCTTGGGAAGGAGCAGCTGCCTGGTTTTGGCAATTGCCTTCACAGCGCCCAGAAGCCCGGTGCTCTGCTGCTTTGTTTTTCGCAGTCAGTCAATTGCACACTAGTGAAGCTGAGCCAGGCTCTTCAGCTTTTCTGCTTTTGAGCATCTGTGCTCCACTTATGCTCTGTGACATCTCTCGAGGTTGTTTGCCTCGGCCAGGCTGGAAAGTGCCCGCTAGTACCTAGAGCTGGGCAGGAGAGGGCAGAGAGCACTTCCATCTGACAGCAGGTTGCAGATTGCCTCGGAGAGAGCCGTGTCCTTGGAATGTGCAGCAAATCCTCTTTCTTTGCAAACCGCGGTTAGTGTGCAGTGCAGGTACGCTCTCCCCTTGCCAACTGGAGTGGGAAAGCTTTTCGCTAAGCTAGAGATGACTAGAGAAGCAGAAGCGCGGCTCCGGAGCTATCCGGAGGAAAGTGCCGTTTCCCGGCGTCTTTCGGCTTGAAGCGGCGCTCCGGAGCGCTTTGCTGCCGCTTTACTGAGCTGTGCGCGAATTAGCCGCTTCTTCGCCTCCGAGAAGCAGAGATCGCGGTTGCTTGGAAGAGGCGAAGAACGAAGCCGCAAAGAAGCGGGCTTGTGTGCGAAGCCTTCCGACTGCCGGAGGACGGTGGCTGCCGCTCTCCTGCCTGTTGAATTCACTCTCGGCAAGCGAATGGAAAGTGTTCCAGGACAACTTGCCTGGGTTTTGACTTGGTCCTGATGCGTCCCACCTTGGCAAGTCTTGCTCGTCGCCAGAGGCTCCGAGATGCACCGAAGACGGTGGCAGCTGCTGAAAAGAAGGGCAGCGGTGAGTTTGTCGACAAGCAAGAACATAGGCAGCTGCCTGTGCTTGGGAAGGAGCAGCTGCCTGGTTTTGGCAATTGCCTTCACAGCGCCCAGAAGCCCGGTGCTCTGCTGCTTTGTTTTTCGCAGTCAGTCAATTGCACACTAGTGAAGCTGAGCCAGGCTCTTCAGCTTTGCTGCTTTTGAGCATCTGTGCTCCACTTAGGCTCTGTGACATCTCTCGAGGTTGTTTGCCTCGCCCAGGCTGGAAAGTGCCCGCTAGTACCTAGAGCTGGGCAGGAGAGGGCAGAGAGCACTTCCATCTGACAACAGGTTGCAGATTGCCTCGGAGAGAGCCGTGTCCTTGGAATGTGCAGCAAATCCTCTTTCTTTGCAAACCGCGGTTAGTGTGCAGTGCAGGTATGCTCTCCCCTTGCCAACTGGAGTGGGAAAGCTTTTCGCTAAGCTAGAGATGACTAGAGAAGCAGAAGTGCGGCTCCGGAGCTATCCGGAGGAAAGTGCCGTTTCCCGGCGTCTTTCGGCTTGAAGCGGCGCTCCGGAGCGCTGCGCTGCCGCTCTACTGAGCTGTGCGCGAATTAGCCGCTTCTTCGCCTCCGAGAAGCAGAGATCGCGGTTGCTTGGAAGAGGCGAAGAACGAAGCCGCAAAGAAGCGGGCTTGTGTGTGTAGCCTTCCGACTGCCGGAGAACGGTGGCTGCCGCTCTCCTGCCTCTTGAATTCACTCTCGGCAAGCGAATGGAAAGCGTTCCAGGACAACTTGCCTGGGTTTTGACTTGGTCCTTATGCGTCCCACCTTGGCAAGTCTTGCTCGTCGCCAGAGGCTCCGAGATACACAGAAGACGGTGGCAGCTGCTGAAAAGAAGGGCAGCGGTGAGTTTGTCGACAAGCAAGAACATAGGCAGCTGCCTGTGCTTGGGAAGGAGCAGCTGCCTGGTTTTGGCAATTGCCTTCACAGCGCCCAGAAGCCCGGTGCTCTGCTGCTTTGTTTTTCGCAGTCAGTCAATTGCACACTAGTGAAGCTGAGCCAGGCTCTTCAGCTTTGCTGCTTTTGAGCATCTGTGCTCCACTTAGGCTCTGTGACATCTCTCGAGGTTGTTTGCCTCGGCCAGGCTGGAAAGTGCCCGCTAGTACCTAGAGCTGGGCAGGAGAGGGCAGAGAGCACTTCCATCTGACAGCAGGTTGCAGATTGCCTCGGAAAGAGCCGTGTCCTTGGAATGTGCAGCAAATCCTCTTTCTTTGCAAACCGCGGTTAGTGTGCAGTGCAGGTACGCTCTCCCCTTGCCAAAAGGAGTGGGAAAGCTTTTCGCTAAGATAGAGACGACTAGAGAGGCAGAAGCGCGGCTCCGGAGCTATCCGGAGGAAAGTGCCGCTTCCCGGCGTCTTTCGGCTTGAAGCGGCGCTCCGGAGCGCTCCGCTGCCGCTTTACTGAGCTGTGCGCGAATTAGCCGCTTCTTCGCCTCCCAGAAGCAGAGATCGCGGTTGCTTGGAAGAGGCGAAGAACGAAGCCGCAAAGAAGCGGGCTTGTGTGCGAAGCCTTCCGACTGCCAGAGGACGGTGGCTGCCGCTCTCCTGCCTCTTGAATTCACTCTCGGCAAGCGAATGGAAAGCGTTCCAGGACAACTTGCCTGGGTTTTGACTTGGTCCTGATGCCTCCCACCTTGGCAAGTCTTGCTCGTCGCCAGAGGCTCCGAGATGCACCGAAGACGGTGGCAGCTGCTGAAAAGAAGGGCAGCGGTGAGTTTGTCGACAAGCAAGAACATAGGCAGCTGCCTGTGCTTGGGAAGGAGCAGCTGCCTGGTTTTGGCAATTGCCTTCACAGCGCCCAGAAGCCCGGTGCTCTGCTGCTTTGTTTTTCGCAGTCAGTCAATTGCACACTAGTGAAGCTGAGCCAGGCTCTTCAGCTTTTCTGCTTTTGAGCATCTGTGCTCCACTTATGCTCTGTGACATCTCTCGAGGTTGTTTGCCTCGGCCAGGCTGGAAAGTGCCCGCTAGTACCTAGAGCTGGGCAGGAGAGGGCAGAGAGCACTTCCATCTGACAGCAGGTTGCAGATTGCCTCGGAGAGAGCCGTGTCCTTGGAATGTGCAGCAAATCCTCTTTCTTTGCAAACCGCGGTTAGTGTGCAGTGCAGGTACGCTCTCCCCTTGCCAACTGGAGTGGGAAAGCTTTTCGCTAAGCTAGAGATGACTAGAGAAGCAGAAGCGCGGCTCCGGAGCTATCCGGAGGAAAGTGCCGTTTCCCGGCGTCTTTCGGCTTGAAGCGGCGCTCCGGAGCGCTTTGCTGCCGCTTTACTGAGCTGTGCGCGAATTAGCCGCTTCTTCGCCTCCGAGAAGCAGAGATCGCGGTTGCTTGGAAGAGGCGAAGAACGAAGCCGCAAAGAAGCGGGCTTGTGTGCGAAGCCTTCCGACTGCCGGAGGACGGTGGCTGCCGCTCTCCTGCCTGTTGAATTCACTCTCGGCAAGCGAATGGAAAGTGTTCCAGGACAACTTGCCTGGGTTTTGACTTGGTCCTGATGCGTCCCACCTTGGCAAGTCTTGCTCGTCGCCAGAGGCTCCGAGATGCACCGAAGACGGTGGCAGCTGCTGAAAAGAAGGGCAGCGGTGAGTTTGTCGACAAGCAAGAACATAGGCAGCTGCCTGTGCTTGGGAAGGAGCAGCTGCCTGGTTTTGGCAATTGCCTTCACAGCGCCCAGAAGCCCGGTGCTCTGCTGCTTTGTTTTTCGCAGTCAGTCAATTGCACACTAGTGAAGCTGAGCCAGGCTCTTCAGCTTTGCTGCTTTTGAGCATCTGTGCTCCACTTATGCTCTGTGACATCTCTGGAGGTTGTTTGCCTCGGCCAGGCTGGAAAGTGCCCGCTAAGTACCTAGAGCTGGGCAGGAGAGGGCAGAGAGCACTTCCATCTGACAGCAGGTTGCAGATTGCCTCGGAAAGAGCCGTGTAGCCGTCCTTGGAATGTGCAGCAAATCCTCTTTCTTTGCAAACCGCGGTTAGTGTGCAGTGCAGGTACGCTCTCCCCTTGCCAAATGGAGTGGGAAAGCTTTTCGCTAAGCTAGAGATGACTAGAGAAGCAGAAGCGCGGCTCCGGAGCTATCCGGAGGAAAGTGCCGTTTCCCGGCGTCTTTCGGCTTGAAGCGGCGCTCCGGAGCGCTGCGCTGCCGCTCTACTGAGCTGTGCGCGAATTAGCCGCTTCTTTGCCTCCGAGAAGCTGAGATTGCAGTTGCTTGGAAGAGGCGAAGAACGAAGCCGCAAAGAAGTGGGCTTGTGTGCGAAGCCTTCAGACTGCTGGAGGACGGTGGCTGCCGCTCTCCTGCCTGTTGAATTCACTCTCGGCAAGCGAATGGAAAGCGTTCCAGGACAACTTGCCTGGGTTTTGACTTGGTCCTGATGCGTCCCACCTTGGCAAGTCTTGCTCGTCGCCAGAGGCTCCGAGATGCACCGAAGACGGTGGCAGCTGCTGAAAAGAAGGGCAGCGGTGAGTTTGTCGACAAGCAAGAACATAGGCAGCTGCCTGTGCTTGGGAAGGAGCAGCTGCCTGGTTTTGGCAATTGCCTTCACAGCGCCCAGAAGCCCGGTGCTCTGCTGCTTTGTTTTTCGCAGTCAGTCAATTGCACACTAGTGAAGCTGAGCCAGGCTCTTCAGCTTTGCTGCTTTTGAGCATCTGTGCTCCACTTAGGCTCTGTGACATCTCTGGAGGTTGTTTGCCTCGGCCAGGCTGGAAAGTGCCCGCTAGTACCTAGAGCTGGGCAGGAGAGGGCAGAGAGCACTTCCATCTGACAGCAGGTTGCAGATTGCCTCGGAAAGAGCCGTGTCCTTGGAATGTGCAGCAAATCCTCTTTCTTTGCAAACCGCGGTTAGTGTGCAGTGCAGGTACGCTCTCCCCTTGCCAAATGGAGTGGGAAAGCTTTTCGCTAAGATAGCGATGACTAGAGAAGCAGAAGCGCGGCTCCGGAGCTATCCGGAGGAAAGTGCCGTTTCCCGGCATCTTTCGGCTTGAAGCGGCGCTCCGGAGCGCTTTGCTGCTGCTTTACTGAGCTGTGCGCGAATTAGCCGCTTCTTCGCCTCCGAGAAGCAGAGATCGCGGTTGCTTGGAAGAGGCGAAGAACGAAGCCGCAAAGAAGCGGGCTTGTGTGTGTAGCCTTCCGACTGCCGGAGAACGGTGGCTGCCGCTCTCCTGCCTCTTGAATTCACTCTCGGCAAGCGAATGGAAAGCGTTCCAGGACAACTTGCCTGGGTTTTGACTTGGTCCTTATGCGTCCCACCTTGGCAAGTCTTGCTCGTCGCCAGAGGGCTCCGAGATACACAGAAGACGGTGGCAGCTGCTGAAAAGAAGGGCAGCGGTGAGTTTGTCGACAAGCAAGAACATAGGCAGCTGCCTGTGCTTGGGAAGGAGCAGCTGCCTGGTTTTGGCAATTGCCTTCACAGCGCCCAGAAGCCCGGTGCTCTGCTGCTTTGTTTTTCGCAGTCAGTCAATTGCACACTAGTGAAGCTGAGCCAGGCTCTTCAGCTTTGCTGCTTTTGAGCATCTGTGCTCCACTTAGGCTCTGTGACATCTCTGGAGGTTGTTTGCCTCGGCCAGGCTGGAAAGTGCCCGCTAGTACCTAGAGCTGGGCAGGAGAGGGCAGAGAGCACTTCCATCTGACAGCAGGTTGCAGATTGCCTCGGAAAGAGCCGTGTCCTTGGAATGTGCAGCAAATCCTCTTTCTTTGCAAACCGCGGTTAGTGTGCAGTGCAGGTACGCTCTCCCCTTGCCAAAAGGAGTGGGAAAGCTTTTCGCTAAGATAGAGACGACTAGAGAGGCAGAAGCGCGGCTCCGGAGCTATCCGGAGGAAAGTGCCGCTTCCCGGCGTCTTTCGGCTTGAAGCGGCGCTCCGGAGCGCTCCGCTGCCGCTTTACTGAGCTGTGCGCGAATTAGCCGCTTCTTCGCCTCCCAGAAGCAGAGATCGCGGTTGCTTGGAAGAGGCGAAGAACGAAGCCGCAAAGAAGCGGGCTTGTGTGCGAAGCCTTCCGACTGCCAGAGGACGGTGGCTGCCGCTCTCCTGCCTCTTGAATTCACTCTCGGCAAGCGAATGGAAAGCGTTCCAGGACAACTTGCCTGGGTTTTGACTTGGTCCTGATGCCTCCCACCTTGGCAAGTCTTGCTCGTCGCCAGAGGCTCCGAGATGCACCGAAGACGGTGGCAGCTGCTGAAAAGAAGGGCAGCGGTGAGTTTGTCGACAAGCAAGAACATAGGCAGCTGCCTGTGCTTGGGAAGGAGCAGCTGCCTGGTTTTGGCAATTGCCTTCACAGCGCCCAGAAGCCCGGTGCTCTGCTGCTTTGTTTTTCGCAGTCAGTCAATTGCCACACTAGTGAAGCTGAGCCAGGCTCTTCAGCTTTTCTGCTTTTGAGCATCTGTGCTCCACTTATGCTCTGTGACATCTCTCGAGGTTGTTTGCCTCGGCCAGGCTGGAAAGTGCCCGCTAGTACCTAGAGCTGGGCAGGAGAGGGCAGAGAGCACTTCCATCTGACAGCAGGTTGCAGATTGCCTCGGAGAGAGCCGTGTCCTTGGAATGTGCAGCAAATCCTCTTTCTTTGCAAACCGCGGTTAGTGTGCAGTGCAGGTACGCTCTCCCTTGCCAACTGGAGTGGGAAAGCTTTTCGCTAAGCTAGAGATGACTAGAGAAGCAGAAGCGCGGCTCCGGAGCTATCCGGAGGAAAGTGCCGTTTCCCGGCGTCTTTCGGCTTGAAGCGGCGCTCCGGAGCGCTTTGCTGCCGCTTTACTGAGCTGTGCGCGAATTAGCCGCTTCTTCGCCTCCGAGAAGCAGAGATCGCGGTTGCTTGGAAGAGGCGAAGAACGAAGCCGCAAAGAAGCGGGCTTGTGTGCGAAGCCTTCCGACTGCCGGAGGACGGTGGCTGCCGCTCTCCTGCCTGTTGAATTCACTCTCGGCAAGCGAATGGAAAGTGTTCCAGGACAACTTGCCTGGGTTTTGACTTGGTCCTGATGCGTCCCACCTTGGCAAGTCTTGCTCGTCGCCAGAGGCTCCGAGATGCACCGAAGACGGTGGCAGCTGCTGAAAAGAAGGGCAGCGGTGAGTTTGTCGACAAGCAAGAACATAGGCAGCTGCCTGTGCTTGGGAAGGAGCAGCTGCCTGGTTTTGGCAATTGCCTTCACAGCGCCCAGAAGCCCGGTGCTCTGCTGCTTTGTTTTTCGCAGTCAGTCAATTGCACACTGAAGCTGAGCCAGGCTCTTCAGCTTTGCTGCTTTTGAGCATCTGTGCTCCACTTATGCTCTGTGACATCTCTGGAGGTTGTTTGCCTCGGCCAGGCTGGAAAGTGCCCGCTAGTACCTAGAGCTGGGCAGGAGAGGGCAGAGAGCACTTCCATCTGACAGCAGGTTGCAGATTGCCTCGGAAAGAGCCGTGTCCTTGGAATGTGCAGCAAATCCTCTTTCTTTGCAAACCGCGGTTAGTGTGCAGTGCAGGTACGCTCTCCCCTTGCCAAATGGAGTGGGAAAGCTTTTCGCTAAGCTAGAGATGACTAGAGAAGCAGAAGCGCGGCTCCGGAGCTATCCGGAGGAAAGTGCCGTTTCCCGGCGTCTTTCGGCTTGAAGCGGCGCTCCGGAGCGCTGCGCTGCCGCTCTACTGAGCTGTGCGCGAACTAGCCGCTTCTTCGCCTCCGAGAAGCAGAGATCGCGGTTGCTTGGAAGAGGCGAAGAACGAAGCCGCAAAGAAGCGGGCTTGTGTGCGAAGCCTTCAGACTGCCGGAGGACGGTGGCTGCCGCTCTCCTGCCTCTTGAATTCACTCTCGGCAAGCGAATGGAAAGCGTTCCAGGACAACTTGCCGGGGTTTTGACTTGGTCCTGATGCGTCCCACCTTGGCAAGTCTTGCTCGTCGCCAGAGGCTCCGAGATGCACCGAAGACGGTGGCAGCTGCTGAAAGAAGGGCAGCGGTGAGTTTGTCGACAAGCAAGAACATAGGCAGCTGCCTGTGCTTGGGAAGGAGCAGCTGCCTGGTTTTTGGCAATTGCCTTCACAGCGCCCAGAAGCCCGGTGCTCTGCTGCTTTGTTTTTCGCAGTCAGTCAATTGCACACTAGTGAAGCTGAGCCAGGCTCTTCAGCTTTGCTGCTTTTGAGCATCTGTGCTCCACTTAGGCTCTGTGACATCTCTCGAGGTTGTTTGCCTCGGCCAGGCTGGAAAGTGCCTGCTAGTACCTAGAGCTGGGCAGGAGAGGGCAGAGAGCACTTCCATCTGACAGCAGGTTGCAGATTGCCTCGGAAAGAGCCGTGTCCTTGGAATGTGCAGCAAATCCTCTTTCTTTGCAAACCGCGGTTAGTGTGCAGTGCAGGTACGCTCTCCCCTTGCCAAATGGAGTGGGAAAGCTTTTCGCTAAGCTAGAGATGACTAGAGAAGCAGAAGCGCGGCTCCGGAGCTATCCGGAGGAAAGTGCCGCTTCCCCGGCGTCTTTCGGCTTGAAGCGGCGCTCCGGAGCGCTGCGCTGCCGCTCTACTGAGCTGTGCGCGAATTAGCCGCTTCTTCGCCTCCGAGAAGCAGAGATCGCGGTTGCTTGGAAGAGGCGAAGAACGAAGCCGCAAAGAAGCGGGCTTGTGTGCGAAGCCTTCAGACTGCCGGAGGACGGTGGCTGCCGCTCTCCTGCCTCTTGAATTCACTCTCGGCAAGCGAATGGAAAGCGTTCCAGGACAACTTGCCTGCGTTTTGACTTGGTCCTGATGCGTCCCACCTTGGCAAGTCTTGCTCGTCGCCAGAGGCTCCGAGATGCACCGAAGACGGTTGCAGCTGTTGAAAAGAAAGGCAGCGGTGAGTTTGTCGACAAGCAAGAACATAGGCAGCTGCCTGTGCTTGGGAAGGAGCAGCTGCCTGGTTTTGGCAATTGCCTTCACAGCGCCCAGAAGCCCGGTGCTCTGCTGCTTTGTTTTTCGCAGTCAGTCAATTGCACACTAGTGAAGCTGAGACAGGCTCTTCAGCTTTGCTGCTTTTGAGCATCTGTGCTCCACTTAGGCTCTGTGACATCTCTCGAGGTTGTTTGCCTCGGCCAGGCTGGAAAGTGCCCGCTAGTACCTAGAGCTGGGCAGGAGAGGGCAGAGAGCACTTCCATCTGACAGCAGGTTGCAGATTGCCTCGGAAAGAGCCGTGTCCTTGGAATGTGCAGCAAATCCTCTTTCTTTGCAAACCGCGGTTAGTGTGCAGTGCAGGTACGCTCTCCCCTTGCCAACTGGAGTGGGAAAGCTTTTCGCTAAGCTAGAGATGACTAGAGAAGCAGAAGCGCGGCTCCGGAGCTATCCGGAGGAAAGTGCCGTTTCCCGGCGTCTTTCGGCTTGAAGCGGCGCTCCGGAGCGCTCCGCTGCCGCTCTACTGAGCTGTGCGCGAATTAGCCGCTTCTTCGCCTCCGAGAAGCAGAGATCGCGGTTGCTTGGAAGAGGCGAAGAACGAAGCCGCAAAGAAGCGGGCTTGTGTGCCAAGCCTTCCGACTGCCAGAGGACGGTGGCTGCCGCTCTCCTGCCTGTTGAATTCACTCTCGGCAAGCGAATGGAAAGCGTTCCAGGACAACTTGCCTGGGTTTTGACTTGGTCCTGATGCGTCCCACCTTGGCAAGTCTTTGCTCGTCGCCAGAGGCTCCGAGATACACAGAAGACGGTGGCAGCTGCTGAAAAGAAGGGCAGCGGTGAGTTTGTCGACAAGCAAGAACATAGGCAGCTGCCTGTGCTTGGGAAGGAGCAGCTGCCTGGTTTTGGCAATTGCCTTCACAGCGCCCAGAAGCCCGGTGCTCTGCTGCTTTGTTTTTCGCAGTCAGTCAATTGCACACTAGTGAAGCTGAGCCAGGCTCTCCAGCTTTGCTGCTTTTGAGCATCTGTGCTCCACTTAGGCTCTGTGACATCTCTCGAGGTTGTTTGCCTCGGCCAGGCTATCAAGTGCCCGCTAGTACCTAGAGCTGGGCAGGAGAGGGCAGAGAGCACTTCCATCTGACAGCAGGTTGCAGATTGCCTCGGAAAGAGCCGTGTCCTTGGAATGTGCAGCAAATCCTCTTTCTTTGCAAACCGCGGTTAGTGTGCAGTGCAGGTACGCTCTCCCCTTGCCAAATGGAGTGGGAAAGCTTTTCGCTAAGCTAGAGATGACTAGAGAAGCAGAAGCGCGGCTCCGGAGCTATCCGGAAGAAAGTGCCGTTTTCCCGGCGTCTTTCGGCTTGAAGCGGCGCTCCGGAGCGCTGCGCTGCCGCTCTACTGAGCTGTGCGCGAATTAGCCGCTTCTTCGCCTCCGAGAAGCAGAGATCGCGGTTGCTTGGAAGAGGCGAAGAACGAAGCCGCAAAGAAGCGGGCTTGTGTGTGAAGCCTTCAGACTGCCGGAGGACAGTGGCTGCCGCTCTCCTGCCTGTTGAATTCACTCTCGGCAAGCGAATGGAAAGCGTTCCAGGACCAACTTGCCTGGGTTTTGACTTGGTCCTGATGCGTCCCACCTTGGCAAGTCTTGCTCGTCGCCAGAGGCTCCGAGATGCACAGAAGACGGTGGCAGCTGCTGAAAAGAAGGGCAGCGGTGAGTTTGTCGACAAGCAAGAACATAGGCAGCTGCCTGTGCTTGGGAAGGAGCAGCTGCCTGCTTTTGGCAATTGCCTTCACAGCGCCCAGAAGCCCGGTGCTCTGCTGCTTTGTTTTTCGCAGTCAGTCAATTGCACACTAGTGAAGCTGAGCCCAGGCTCTTCAGCTTTGCTGCTTTTGAGCATCTGTGCTCCACTTAGGCTCTGTGACATCTCTCGAGGTTGTTTGCCTCGCCCAGGCTGTCAAGTGCCCGCTAGTAGCTAGAGCTGGGCAGGAGAGGGCAGAGAGCACTTCTATCTGACAGCAGGTTGCAGATTGCCTCCGAGAGAGCCGTGTCCTTGGAATGTGCAGCAAATCCTCTTTCTTTGCAAACCGCGGTTAGTGTGCAGTGCAGGTACGCTCTCCCCTTGCCAAATGGAGTGGGAAAGCTTTTCGCTAAGCTAGAGATGACTAGAGAAGCAGAAGCGCGGCTCCGGAGCTATCCGGAGGAAAGTGCCGTTTCCCGGCGTCTTTCGGCTTGAAGCGGCGCTCCGGAGCGCTGCGCTGCCGCTCTACTGAGCTGTGCGCGAATTAGCCGCTTCTTCGCCTCCGAGAAGCAGAGATGGCGGTTGCTTGGAAGAGGCGAAGAACGAAGCCGCAAAGAAGTGGGCTTGTGTGCCAAGCCTTCCGACTGCTGGAGGACGGTGGCTGCCGCTCTCCTGCCTCTTGAATTCACTCTCGGCAAGCGAATGGAAAGCGTTCCAGGACAACTTGCCTGGGTTTTGACTTGGTCCTGATGCCTCCCACCTTGGCAAGTCTTGCTCGTCGCCAGAGGCTCCGAGATGCACCGAAAGACGGTGGCAGCTGCTGAAAAGAAGGGCAGCGGTGAGTTTGTCGACAAGCAAGAACATAGGCAGCTGCCTGTGCTTGGGAAGGAGCAGCTGCCTGGTTTTGGCAATTGCCTTCACAGCGCCCAGAAGCCCGGTGCTCTGCTGCTTTGTTTTTCGCAGTCAGTCAATTGCACACTAGTGAAGCTGAGCCAGGCTCTTCAGCTTTGCTGCTTTTGAGCATCTGTGCTCCACTTATGCTCTGTGACATCTCTCGAGGTGGTTTGCCTCGGCCAGGCTGGAAAGTGCCCGCTAGTACCTAGAGCTGGGCAGGAGAGGGCAGAGAGCACTTCCATCTGACAGCAGGTTGCAGATTGCCTCGGAAAGAGCCGTGTCCTTGGAATGTGCAGCAAATCCTCTTTCTTTGCAAACCGCGGTTAGTGTGCAGTGCAGGTACGCTCTCCCCTTGCCAAATGGAGTGGGAAAGCTTTTCGCTAAGCTAGAGATGACTAGAGAAGCAGAAGCGCGGCTCCGGAGCTATCCGGAGGAAAGTGCCGTTTCCCGGCGTCTTTCGGCTTGAAGCGGCGCTCCGGAGCGCTGCGCTGCCGCTCTACTGAGCTGTGCGCGAACTAGCCGCTTCTTCGCCTCCGAGAAGCAGAGATGGCGGTTGCTTGGAAGAGGCGAAGAACGAAGCCGCAAAGAAGCGGGCTTGTGTGTGAAGCCTTCAGACTGCCGGAGGACAGTGGCTGCCGCTCTCCTGCCTCTTGAATTCACTCTCGGCAAGCGAATGGAAAGCGTTCCAGGACAACTTGCCTGGGTTTTGACTTGGTCCTGATGCGTCCCACCTTGGCAAGTCTTGCTCGTCGCCAGAGGCTCCGAGATGCACAGAAGACGGTGGCAGCTGCTGAAAAGAAGGGCAGCGGTGAGTTTGTCGACAAGCAAGAACATAGGCAGCTGCCTGTGCTTGGGAAGGAGCAGCTGCCTGGTTTTGGCAATTGCCTTCACAGCGCCCAGAAGCCCGGTGCTCTGCTGCTTTGTTTTTCGCAGTCAGTCAATTGCACACTAGTGAAGCTGAGCCAGGCTCTTCAGCTTTGCTGCTTTTGAGCATCTGTGCTCCACTTAGGCTCTGTGACATCTCTCGAGGTTGTTTGCCTCGCCCAGGCTGGAAAGTGCCCGCTAGTACCTAGAGCTGGGCAGGAGAGGGCAGAGAGCACTTCCATCTGACAACAGGTTGCAGATTGCCTCGGAGAGAGCCGTGTCCTTGGAATGTGCAGCAAATCCTCTTTCTTTGCAAACCGCGGTTAGTGTGCAGTGCAGGTACGCTCTCCCCTTGCCAAATGGAGTGGGAAAGCTTTTCGCTAAGATAGCGATGACTAGAGAAGCAGAAGCGCGGCTCCGGAGCTATCCGGAGGAAAGTGCCGCTTCCCGGCGTCTTTCGGCTTGAAGCGGCGCTCCAGAGCACTTTGCTGCCGCTTTACTGAGCTGTGCGCGAACTAGCCGCTTCTTCGCCTCCGAGAAGCAGAGATCGCGGTTGCTTGGAAGAGGCGAAGAACGAAGCCGCAAAGAAGCGGGCTTGTGTGCCAAGCCTTCCGACTGCTGGAGGACGGTGGCTGCCGCTCTCCTGCCTCTTGAATTCACTCTCGGCAAGCGAATGGAAAGCGTTCCAGGACAACTTGCCTGGGTTTTGACTTGGTCCTGATGCCTCCCACCTTGGCAAGTCTTGCTCGTCGCCAGAGGCTCCGAGATGCACCGAAGACGGTGGCAGCTGCTGAAAAGAAGGGCAGCGGTGAGTTTGTCGACAAGCAAGAACATAGGCAGCTGCCTGTGCTTGGGAAGGAGCAGCTGCCTGGTTTTGGCAATTGCCTTCACAGCGCCCAGAAGCCCGGTGCTCTGCTGCTTTGTTTTTTGCAGTCAGTCAATTGCACACTAGTGAAGCTGAGCCAGGCTCTCCAGCTTTGCTGCTTTTGAGCATCTGTGCTCCACTTAGGCTCTGTGACATCTCTCGAGGTTGTTTGCCCTCGGCCAGGCTGGAAAGTTCCCGCTAGTACCTAGAGCTGGGCAGGAGAGGGCAGAGAGCACTTCCATCTGACAGCAGGTTGCAGATTGCCTCGGAAAGAGCCGTGTCCTTGGAATGTGCAGCAAATCCTCTTTCTTTGCAAACCGCGGTTAGTGTGCAGTGCAGGTACGCTCTCCCCTTGCCAAATGGAGTGGGAAAGCTTTTCGCTAAGCTAGAGATGACTAGAGAAGCAGAAGCGCGGCTCCGGAGCTATCCGGAGGAAAGTGCCGTTTCCCCGGCGTCTTTCGGCTTGAAGCGGCGCTCCGGAGCGCTGCGCTGCCGCTCTACTGAGCTGTGCGCGAACTAGCCGCTTCTTCGCCTCCGAGAAGCAGAGATGGCGGTTGCTTGGAAGAGGCGAAGAACGAAGCCGCAAAGAAGCGGGCTTGTGTGTGAAGCCTTCCGACTGCCGGAGGACAGTGGCTGCCGCTCTCCTGCCTCTTGAATTCACTCTCGGCAAGCGAATGGAAAGCGTTCCAGGACAACTTGCCTGGGTTTTGACTTGGTCCTGATGCGTCCCACCTTGGCAAGTCTTGCTCGTCGCCAGAGGCTCCGAGATGCACAGAAGACGGTGGCAGCTGCTGAAAAGAAGGGCAGCGGTGAGTTTGTCGACAAGCAAGAACATAGGCAGCTGCCTGTGCTTGGGAAGGAGCAGCTGCCTGGTTTTGGCAATTGCCTTCACAGCGCCCAGAAGCCCGGTGCTCTGCTGCTTTGTTTTTCGCAGTCAGTCAATTGCACACTAGTGAAGCTGAGACAGGCTCTTCAGCTTTGCTGCTTTTGAGCATCTGTGCTCCACTTAGGCTCTGTGACATCTCTCGAGGTTGTTTGCCTCGGCCAGGTTGGAAAATGCCCGCTAGTACCTAGAGCTGGGCAGGAGAGGGCAGAGAGCACTTCCATCTGACAACAGGTTGCAGATTGCCTCGGAGAGAGCCGTGTCCTTGGAATGTGCAGCAAATCCTCTTTCTTTGCAAACCGCGGTTAGTGTGCAGTGCAGGTACGCTCTCCCCTTGCCAAATGGAGTGGGAAAGCTTTTCGCAAGCTAGAGATGACTAGAGAAGCAGAAGCGCGGCTCCGGAGCTATCCGGAGGAAAGTGCCGTTTCCCGGGGTCTTTCGGCTTGAAGCGGCGCTCCGGAGCGCTCCGCTGCCGCTTTACTGAGCTGTGCGCGAATTAGCCGCTTCTTCGCCTCCGAGAAGCAGAGATCGCGGTTGCTTAGAAGAGGCGAAGAACGAAGCCGCAAAGAAGCGGGCTTGTGTGCCAAGCCTTCCGACTGCCAGAGGACAGTGGCTGCCGCTCTCCTGCCTCTTGAATTCACTCTCGGCAAGCGAATGGAAAGCGTTCCAGGACAACTTGCCTGGGTTTTGACTTGGTCCTGATGCGTCCCACCTTGGCAAGTCTTGCTCGTCGCCAGAGGCTCCGAGATGCACCGAAGACGGTGGCAGCTGCTGAAAAGAAGGGCAGCGGTGAGTTTGTCGACAAGCAAGAACATGGGCAGCTGCCTGTGCTTGGGAAGGAGCAGCTGCCTGGTTTTGGCAATTGCCTTCACAGCGCCCAGAAGCCCGGTGCTCTGCTGCTTTGTTTTTCACAGTCAGTCAATTGCACACTAGTGAAGCTGAGCCAGGCTCTTCAGCTTTGCTGCTTTTGAGCATCTGTGCTCCACTTATGCTCTGTGACATCTCTGGAGGTGGTTTGCCTCGCCCAGGCTGGAAAGTGCCCGCTAGTACCTAGAGCTGGGCAGGAGAGGGCAGAGAGCACTTCCATCTGACAGCAGGTTGCAGATTGCCTCGGAAAGAGCCGTGTCCTTGCAATGTGCAGCAAATCCTCTTTCTTTGCAAACCGCGGTTAGTGTGCAGTGCAGGTACGCTCTCCCCTTGCCAACTGGAGTGGGAAAGCTTTTCGCTAAGCTAGAGATGACTAGAGAAGCAGAAGCGCGGCTCCGGAGCTATCCGGAGGAAAGTGCCGTTTCCCGGCGTCTTTCGGCTTGAAGCGGCGCTCCGGAGCGCTTAGCTGCCGCTCTACTGAGCTGTGCGCGAATTAGCCGCTTCTTCGCCTCCGAGAAGCAGAGATCGCGGTTGCTTGGAAGAGGCGAAGAACGAAGCCGCAAAGAAGCGGGCTTGTGTGCCAAGCCTTCCGACTGCCAGAGGACAGTGGCTGCCGCTCTCCTGCCTCTTGAATTCACTCTCGGCAAGCGAATGGAAAGCGTTCCAGGACAACTTGCCTGGGTTTTGACTTGGTCCTGATGTGTCCCACCTTGGCAAGTCTTGCTCGTCGCCAGAGGCTCCGAGATGCACCGAAGACGGTGGCAGCTGCTGAAAAGAAGGGCAGCGGTGAGTTTGTCGACAAGCAAGAACATAGGCAGCTGCCTGTGCTTGGGAAGGAGCAGCTGCCTGGTTTTTGGCAATTGCCTTCACAGCGCCCAGAAGCCCGGTGCTCTGCTGCTTTGTTTTTCGCAGTCAGTCAATTGCACACTAGTGAAGCTGAGCCAGGCTCTTCAGCTTTGCTGCTTTTGAGCATCTGTGCTCCACTTAGGCTCTGTGACATCTCTGGAGGTTGTTTGCCTCGGCCAGGCTGGAAAGTGCCCGCTAGTACCTAGAGCTGGGCAGGAGAGGGCAGAGAGCACTTCCATCTGACAGCAGGTTGCAGATTGCCTCGGAAAGAGCCGTGTCCTTGCAATGTGCAGCAAATCCTCTTTCTTTGCCAACCGCACTTAGTGTGCAGTGCAGGTACGCTCTCCCCTTGCCAAATGGAGTGGGAAAGCTTTTCGCTAAGCTAGAGATGACTAGAGAAGCAGAAGCGCGGCTCCGGAGCTATCCGGAGGAAAGTGCCGTTTCCCGGGGTCTTTCGGCTTGAAGCGGCGCTCCGGAGCGCTCCGCTGCCGCTTTACTGAGCTGTGCGCGAATTAGCCGCTTCTTCGCCTCCGAGAAGCAGAGATCGCGGTTGCTTGGAAGAGGCGAAGAACGAAGCCGCAAAGAAGCGGGCTTGTGTGCGAAGCCTTCAGACTGCTGGAGGACAGTGGCTGCCGCTCTCCTGCCTGTTGAATTCACTCTCGGCAAGCGAATGGAAAGCGTTCCAGGACAACTTGCCTGGGTTTTGACTTGGTCCTGATGCGTCCCACCTTGGCAAGTCTTGCTCGTCGCCAGAGGCTCCGAGATGCACCGAAGACGGTGGCAGCTGCTGAAAAGAAGGGCAGCGGTGAGTTTGTCGACAAGCAAGAACATGGGCAGCTGCCTGTGCTTGGGAAGGAGCAGCTGCCTGGTTTTGGCAATTGCCTTCACAGCGCCCAGAAGCCCGGTGCTCTGCTGCTTTGTTTTTCACAGTCAGTCAATTGCACACTAGTGAAGCTGAGCCAGGCTCTTCAGCTTTGCTGCTTTTGAGCATCTGTGCTCCACTTAGGCTCTGTGACATCTCTCGAGGTTGTTTGCCTCGGCCAGGCTGGAAAGTGCCCGCTAGTACCTAGAGCTGGGCAGGAGAGGGCAGAGAGCACTTCCATCTGACAGCAGGTTGCAGATTGCCTCGGAAAGAGCCGTGTCCTTGGAATGTGCAGCAAATCCTCTTTCTTTGCAAACCGCGGTTAGTGTGCAGTGCAGGTACGCTCTCCCCTTGCCAACTGGAGTGGGAAAGCTTTTCGCTAAGCTAGAGATGACTAGAGAAGCAGAAGCGCGGCTCCGGAGCTATCCGGAGGAAAGTGCCTCTTCCCGGCGTCTTTCGGCTTGAAGCGGCGCTCCGGAGCGCTCCGCTGCCGCTTTACTGAGCTGTGCGCGAATTAGCCGCTTCTTCGCCTCCGAGAAGCAGATATCGCGGTTGCTTGGAAGAGGCGAAGAACGAAGCCACAAAGAAGCGGGCTTGTGTGCGAAGCCTTCCGACTGCCAGGGGACGGTGGCTGCCGCTCTCCTGCCTGTTGAATTCACGCTCGGCAAGCGAATGGAAAGCGTTCCAGGACAACTTGCCTGGGTTTTGACTTGGTCCTGATGCCTCCCACCTTGGCAAGTCTTGCTCGTCGCCAGAGGCTCCGAGATGCACCGAAGACGGTGGCAGCTGCTGAAAAGAAAGGCAGCGGTGAGTTTGTCGGCAAGCAAGAACATAGGCAGCTGCCTGTGCTTGGGAAGGAGCAGCTGCCTGGTTTTGGCAATTGCCTTCACAGCGCCCAGAAGCCCGGTGCTCTGCTGCTTTGTTTTTCGCAGTCAGTCAATTGCACACTAGTGAAGCTGAGCCAGGCTCTTCAGCTTTGCTGCTTTTGAGCATCTGTGCTCCACTTAGGCTCTGTGACATCTCTCGAGGTTGTTTACCTCGCCAGGCTGGAAAGTGCCCGCTAGTACCTAGAGCTGGGCAGGAGAGGGCAGAGAGCACTTCCATCTGACAGCAGGTTGCAGATTGCCTCAGAAACAGCCGTGTCCTTGGAATGTGCAGCAAATCCTCTTTCTTTGCAAACCGCGGTTAGTGTGCAGTGCAGGTACACTCTCCCCTTGCCAAATGGAGTGGGAAAGATTTTCGCTAAGCTAGAGATGACTAGAGAAGCAGAAGCGCGGCTCCGGAGCTATCCGGAGGAAAGTGCCGTTTCCCGGGGTCTTTCGGCTTGAAGCGGCGCTCCGGAGCGCTCCGCTGCCGCTTTACTGAGCTGTGCGCGAATTAGCCGCTTCTTCGCCTCCGAGAAGCAGAGATCGCGGTTGCTTGGAAGAGGCGAAGAACGAAGCCGCAAAGAAGCGGGCTTGTGTGCGAAGCCTTCAGACTGCCGGAGGACAGTGGCTGCCGCTCTCCTGCCTCTTGAATTCACTCTCGGCAAGCGAATGGAAAGCGTTCCAGGACAACTTGCCTGGGTTTTGACTTGGTCCTGATGCCTCCCACCTTGGCAAGTCTTGCTCGTCGCAGAGGCTCCGAGATGCACCGAAGACGGTGGCAGCTGCTGAAAAGAAGGGCAGCGGTGAGTTTGTCGACAAGCAAGAACATGGGCAGCTGCCTGTGCTTGGGAAGGAACAGCTGCCTGGTTTTGGCAATTGCCTTCACAGCGCCCAGAAGCCCGGTGCTCTGCTGCTTTGTTTTTCGCAGTCAGTCAATTGCACACTAGTCAAGCTGAGCCAGGCTCTTCAGCTTTGCTGCTTTTGAGCATCTGTGCTCCACTTATGCTCTGTGACATCTCTCGAGGTTGTTTGCCTCGGCCAGGCTGGAAAGTGCCCGCTAGTACCTAGAGCTGGGCAGGAGAGGGCAGAGAGCACTTCCATCTGACAGCAGGTTGCAGATTGCCTCGGAAAGAGCCGTGTCCTTGGAATGTGCAGCAAATCCTCTTTCTTTGCAAACCGCGGTTAGTGTGCAGTGCAGGTACGCTCTCCCCTTGCCAAATGGAGTGGGAAAGATTTTCGCTAAGCTAGAGATGACTAGAGAAGCAGAAGCGCGGCTCCGGAGCTATCCGGAGGAAAGTGCCGTTTCCCGGGGTCTTTCGGCTTGAAGCGGCGCTCCGGAGCGCTCCGCTGCCGCTTTACTGAGCTGTGCGCGAATTAGCCGCTTCTTCGCCTCCGAGAAGCAGAGATCGCGGTTGCTTGGAAGAGGCGAAGAACGAAGCCGCAAAGAAGCGGGCTTGTGTGCGAAGACTTCAGACTGCCGGAGGACAGTGGCTGCCGCTCTCCTGCCTCTTGAATTCACTCTCAGCAAGCGAATGGAAAGCGTTCCAGGACAACTTGCCTGGGTTTTGACTTGGTCCTGATGCCTCCCACCTTGGCAAGTCTTGCTCGTCGCCAGAGGCTCCGAGATGCACCGAAGACGGTGGCAGCTGCTGAAAAGAAGGGCAGCGGTGAGTTTGTCGACAAGCAAGAACATGGGCAGCTGCCTGTGCTTGGGAAGGAGCAGCTGCCTGGTTTTGGCAATTGCCTTCACAGCGCCCAGAAGCCCGGTGCTCTGCTGCTTTGTTTTTCGCAGTCAGTCAATTGCACACTAGTCAAGCTGAGCCAGGCTCTTCAGCTTTGCTGCTTTTGAGCATCTGTGCTCCACTTAGGCTCTGTGACATCTCTCGAGGTTGTTTGCCTCGGCCAGGCTGGAAAGTGCCCGCTAGTACCTAGAGCTGGGCAGGAGAGGGCAGAGAGCACTTCCATCTGACAGCAGGTTGCAGATTGCCTCGGAAAGAGACGTGTCCTTGGAATGTGCAGCAAATCCTCTTTCTTTGCAAACCGCGGTTAGTGTGCAGTGCAGGTACGCTCTCCCCTTGCCAAATGGAGTGGGAAAGCTTTTCGCTAAGCTAGAGATGACTAGAGAAGCAGAAGCGCGGCTCCGGAGCTATCCGGAGGAAAGTGCCGTTTCCCGGCGTCTTTCGGCTTGAAGCGGCGCTCCGGAGCGCTTTGCTGCCGCTTTACTGAGCTGTGCGCGAATTAGCCGCTTCTTCGCCTCCGAGAAGCAGAGATCGCGGTTGCTTGGAAGAGGCGAAGAACGAAGCCGCAAAGAAGCGGGCTTGTGTGCCAAGCCTTCCGACTGCTGGAGGACGGTGGCTGCCGCTCTCCTGCCTGTTGAATTCACTCTCGGCAAGCGAATGGAAAGCGTTCCAGGACAACTTGCCTGGGTTTTGACTTGGTCCTGATGCGTCCCACCTTGGCAAGTCTTGCTCGTCGCCAGAGGCTCCGAGATGCACCGAAGACGGTGGCAGCTGCTGAAAAGAAGGGCAGCGGTGAGTTTGTCGACAAGCAAGAACATAGGCAGCTGCCTGTGCTTGGGAAGGAGCAGCTGCCTGGTTTTGGCAATTGCCTTCACAGCGCCCAGAAGCCCGGTGCTCTGCTGCTTTGTTTTTCGCAGTCAGTCAATTGCACACTAGTGAAGCTGAGCCAGACTCTTCAGCTTTGCTGCTTTTGAGCATCTGTGCTCCACTTATGCTCTGTGACATCTCTCGAGGTTGTTTGCCTCGGCCAGGCTGGAAAGTGCCCGCTAGTACCTAGAGCTGGCAGGAGAGGGCAGAGAGCACTTCCATCTGACAGCAGGTTGCAGATTGCCTCGGAAAGAGACGTGTCCTTGGAATGTGCAGCAAATCCTCTTTCTTTGCAAACCGCGGTTAGTGTGCAGTGCAGGTACGCTCTCCCCTTGCCAAATGGAGTGGGAAAGCTTTTCGCTAAGCTAGAGATGACTAGAGAAGCAGAAGCGCGGCTCCGGAGCTATCCGGAGGAAAAGTGCCGTTTCCCGGGGTCTTTCGGCTTGAAGCGGCGCTCCGGAGCGCTCCGCTGCCGCTTTACTGAGCTGTGCGCGAATTAGCCGCTTCTTCGCCTCCGAGAAGCAGAGATCGCGGTTGTTTAGAAGAGGCGAAGAACGAAGCCGCAAAGAAGCGGGCTTGTGTGTGAAGCCTTCCGACTGCCGGGGGACAGTGGCTGCCGCTCTCCTGCCTGTTGAATTCACTCTCGGCAAGCGAATGGAAAGCGTTCCAGGACAACTTGCCTGGGTTTTGACTTGGTCCTGATGTGTCCCACCTTGGCAAGTCTTGCTCGTCGCCAGAGGCTCCGAGATGCACAGAAGACGGTGGCAGCTGCTGAAAAGAAGGGCAGCGGTGAGTTTGTCGACAAGCAAGAACATAGGCAGCTGCCTGTGCTTGGGAAGGAGCAGCTGCCTGGTTTTGGCAATTGCCTTCACAGCGCCCAGAAGCCCGGTGCTCTGCTGCTTTGTTTTTCGCAGTCAGTCAATTGCACACTAGTGAAGCTGAGCCAGGCTCTTCAGCTTTGCTGCTTTTGAGCATCTGTGCTCCACTTAGGCTCTGTGACATCTCTCGAGGTTGTTTGCCTCGGCCAGGCTGGAAAGTGCCCGCTAGTACCTAGAGCTGGGCAGGAGAGGGCAGAGAGCACTTCCATCTGACAGCAGGTTGCAGATTGCCTCGGAAAGAGCCGTGTCCTTGGAATGTGCAGCAAATCCTCTTTCTTTGCAAACCGCGGTTAGTGTGCAGTGCAGGTACGCTCTCCCCTTGCCAAATGGAGTGGGAAAGCTTTTCGCTAAGCTAGAGATGACTAGAGAAGCAGAAGCGCGGCTCCGGAGCTATCCGGAGGAAAGTGCCGTTTCCCGGCGTCTTTCGGCTTGAAGCGGCGCTCCGGAGCGCTTTGCTGCCGCTTTACTGAGCTGTGCGCGAATTAGCCGCTTCTTCGCCTCCGAGAAGCAGAGATCGCGGTTGCTTGGAAGAGGCGAAGAACGAAGCCGCAAAGAAGCGGGCTTGTGTGTGAAGCCTTCAGACTGCCGGGGGACAGTGGCTGCCGCTCTCCTGCCTCTTGAATTCACTCTCGGCAAGCGAATGGAAAGCGTTCCAGGACAACTTGCCTGGGTTTTGACTTGGTCCTGATGCCTCCCACCTTGGCAAGTCTTGCTCGTCGCCAGAGGCTCCGAGATGCACCGAAGACGGTGGCAGCTGCTGAAAAGAAGGGCAGCGGTGAGTTTGTCGACAAGCAAGAACATGGGCAGCTGCCTGTGCTTGGGAAGGAACAGCTGCCTGGTTTTGGCAATTGCCTTCACAGCGCCCAGAAGCCCGGTGCTCTGCTGCTTTGTTTTTCGCAGTCAGTCAATTGCACACTAGTCAAGCTGAGCCAGGCTCTTCAGCTTTGCTGCTTTTGAGCATCTGTGCTCCACTTATGCTCTGTGACATCTCTCGAGGTTGTTTGCCTCGGCCAGGCTGGAAAGTGCCCGCTAGTACCTAGAGCTGGGCAGGAGAGGGCAGAGAGCACTTCCATCTGACAGCAGGTTGCAGATTGCCTCGGAAAGAGCCGTGTCCTTGGAATGTGCAGCAAATCCTCTTTCTTTGCAAACCGCGGTTAGTGTGCAGTGCAGGTACGCTCTCCCCTTGCCAAATGGAGTGGGAAAGATTTTCGCTAAGCTAGAGATGACTAGAGAAGCAGAAGCGCGGCTCCGGAGCTATCCGGAGGAAAGTGCCGTTTCCCGGGGTCTTTCGGCTTGAAGCGGCGCTCCGGAGCGCTCCGCTGCCGCTTTACTGAGCTGTGCGCGAATTAGCCGCTTCTTCGCCTCCGAGAAGCAGAGATCGCGGTTGCTTGGAAGAGGCGAAGAACGAAGCCGCAAAGAAGCGGGCTTGTGTGCGAAGACTTCAGACTGCCGGAGGACAGTGGCTGCCGCTCTCCTGCCTCTTGAATTCACTCTCAGCAAGCGAATGGAAAGCGTTCCAGGACAACTTGCCTGGGTTTTGACTTGGTCCTGATGCCTCCCACCTTGGCAAGTCTTGCTCGTCGCCAGAGGCTCCGAGATGCACCGAAGACGGTGGCAGCTGCTGAAAAGAAGGGCAGCGGTGAGTTTGTCGACAAGCAAGAACATGGGCAGCTGCCTGTGCTTGGGAAGGAGCAGCTGCCTGGTTTTGGCAATTGCCTTCACAGCGCCCAGAAGCCCGGTGCTCTGCTGCTTTGTTTTTCGCAGTCAGTCAATTGCACACTAGTCAAGCTGAGCCAGGCTCTTCAGCTTTGCTGCTTTTGAGCATCTGTGCTCCACTTAGGCTCTGTGACATCTCTCGAGGTTGTTTGCCTCGGCCAGGCTGGAAAGTGCCCGCTAGTACCTAGAGCTGGGCAGGAGAGGGCAGAGAGCACTTCCATCTGACAGCAGGTTGCAGATTGCCTCGGAAAGAGACGTGTCCTTGGAATGTGCAGCAAATCCTCTTTCTTTGCAAACGCGGTTAGTGTGCAGTGCAGGTACGCTCTCCCCTTGCCAAATGGAGTGGGAAAGCTTTTCGCTAAGCTAGAGATGACTAGAGAAGCAGAAGCGCGGCTCCGGAGCTATCCGGAAGAAAGTGCCGTTTCCCGGCGTCTTTCGGCTTGAAGCGGCGCTCCGGAGCGCTTTGCTGCCGCTTTACTGAGCTGTGCGCGAATTAGCCGCTTCTTCGCCTCCGAGAAGCAGAGATCGCGGTTGCTTGGAAGAGGCGAAGAACGAAGCCGCAAAGAAGCGGGCTTGTGTGCCAAGCCTTCCGACTGCTGGAGGACGGTGGCTGCCGCTCTCCTGCCTGTTGAATTCACTCTCGGCAAGCGAATGGAAAGCGTTCCAGGACAACTTGCCTGGGTTTTGACTTGGTCCTGATGCCTCCCACCTTGGCAAGTCTTGCTCGTCGCCAGAGGCTCCGAGATGCACCGAAGACGGTGGCAGCTGCTGAAAAGAAGGGCAGCGGTGAGTTTGTCGACAAGCAAGAACATAGGCAGCTGCCTGTGCTTGGGAAGGAGCAGCTGCCTGGTTTTGGCAATTGCCTTCACAGCGCCCAGAAGCCCGGTGCTCTGCTGCTTTGTTTTTCGCAGTCAGTCAATTGCACACTAGTGAAGCTGAGCCAGACTCTTCAGCTTTGCTGCTTTTGAGCATCTGTGCTCCACTTATGCTCTGTGACATCTCTCGAGGTTGTTTGCCTCGGCCAGGCTGGAAAGTGCCCGCTAGTACCTAGAGCTGGGCAGGAGAGGGCAGAGAGCACTTCCATCTGACAGCAGGTTGCAGATTGCCTCGGAAAGAGACGTGTCCTTGGAATGTGCAGCAAATCCTCTTTCTTTGCAAACCGCGGTTAGTGTGCAGTGCAGGTACGCTCTCCCCTTGCCAAATGGAGTGGGAAAGCTTTTCGCTAAGCTAGAGATGACTAGAGAAGCAGAAGCGCGGCTCCGGAGCTATCCGGAGGAAAGTGCCGTTTCCCGGGGTCTTTCGGCTTGAAGCGGCGCTCCGGAGCGCTCCGCTGCCGCTTTACTGAGCTGTGCGCGAATTAGCCGCTTCTTCGCCTCCGAGAAGCAGAGATCGCGGTTGTTTAGAAGAGGCGAAGAACGAAGCCGCAAAGAAGCGGGCTTGTGTGTGAAGCCTTCCGACTGCCGGGGGACAGTGGCTGCCGCTCTCCTGCCTGTTGAATTCACTCTCGGCAAGCGAATGGAAAGCGTTCCAGGACAACTTGCCTGGGTTTTGACTTGGTCCTGATGTGTCCCACCTTGGCAAGTCTTGCTCGTCGCCAGAGGCTCCGAGATGCACAGAAGACGGTGGCAGCTGCTGAAAAGAAGGGCAGCGGTGAGTTTGTCGACAAGCAAGAACATAGGCAGCTGCCTGTGCTTGGGAAGGAGCAGCTGCCTGGTTTTGGCAATTGCCTTCACAGCGCCCAGAAGCCCGGTGCTCTGCTGCTTTGTTTTTCGCAGTCAGTCAATTGCACACTAGTGAAGCTGAGCCAGGCTCTTCAGCTTTGCTGCTTTTGAGCATCTGTGCTCCACTTAGGCTCTGTGACATCTCTCGAGGTTGTTTGCCTCGGCCAGGCTGGAAAGTGCCCGCTAGTACCTAGAGCTGGGCAGGAGAGGGCAGAGAGCACTTCCATCTGACAGCAGGTTGCAGATTGCCTCGGAAAGAGCCGTGTCCTTGGAATGTGCAGCAAATCCTCTTTCTTTGCAAACCGCGGTTAGTGTGCAGTGCAGGTACGCTCTCCCCTTGCCAAATGGAGTGGGAAAGCTTTTCGCTAAGCTAGAGATGACTAGAGAAGCAGAAGCGCGGCTCCGGAGCTATCCGGAGGAAAGTGCCGTTTCCCGGCGTCTTTCGGCTTGAAGCGGCGCTCCGGAGCGCTTTGCTGCCGCTTTACTGAGCTGTGCGCGAATTAGCCGCTTCTTCGCCTCCGAGAAGCAGAGATCGCGGTTGCTTGGAAGAGGCGAAGAACGAAGCCGCAAAGAAGCGGGCTTGTGTGTGAAGCCTTCAGACTGCCGGGGGACAGTGGCTGCCGCTCTCCTGCCTCTTGAATTCACTCTCGGCAAGCGAATGGAAAGCGTTCCAGGACAACTTGCCTGGGTTTTGACTTGGTCCTGATGCCTCCCACCTTGGCAAGTCTTGCTCGTCGCCAGAGGCTCCGAGATGCACCGAAGACGGTGGCAGCTGCTGAAAAGAAGGGCAGCGGTGAGTTTGTCGACAAGCAAGAACATAGGCAGCTGCCTGTGCTTGGGAAGGAGCAGCTGCCTGGTTTTGGCAATTGCCTTCACAGCGCCCAGAAGCCCGGTGCTCTGCTGCTTTGTTTTTCGCAGTCAGTCAATTGCACACTAGTGAAGCTGAGCCAGGCTCTTCAGCTTTGCTGCTTTTGAGCATCTGTGCTCCACTTAGGCTCTGTGACATCTCTCGAGGTTGTTTGCCTCGGCCAGGCTGGAAAGTGCCCGCTAGTACCTAGAGCTGGGCAGGAGAGGGCAGAGAGCACTTCCATCTGACAGCAGGTTGCAGATTGCCTCGGAAAGAGCCGTGTCCTTGGAATGTGCAGCAAATCCTCTTTCTTTGCAAACCGCGGTTAGTGTGCAGTGCAGGTACGCTCTCCCCTTGCCAACTGGAGTGGGAAAGCTTTTCGCTAAGCTAGAGATGACTAGAGAAGCAGAAGCGCGGCTCCGGAGCTATCCGGAGGAAAGTGCCGTTTCCCGGCGTCTTTCGGCTTGAAGCGGCGCTCCGGAGCGCTTTGCTGCCGCTTTACTGAGCTGTGCGCGAATTAGCCGCTTCTTCGCCTCCGAGAAGCAGAGATCGCGGTTGCTTGGAAGAGGCGAAGAACGAAGCCGCAAAGAAGCGGGCTTGTGTGTGAAGCCTTCAGACTGCCGGGGGACAGTGGCTGCCGCTCTCCTGCCTCTTGAATTCACTCTCGGCAAGCGAATGGAAAGCGTTCCAGGACAACTTGCCTGGGTTTTGACTTGGTCCTGATGCCTCCCACCTTGGCAAGTCTTGCTCGTCGCCAGAGGCTCCGAGATGCACCGAAGACGGTGGCAGCTGCTGAAAAGAAGGGCAGCGGTGAGTTTGTCGACAAGCAAGAACATAGGCAGCTGCCTGTGCTTGGGAAGGAGCAGCTCCCTGGTTTTGGCAATTGCCTTCACAGCGCCCAGAAGCCCGGTGCTCTGCTGCTTTGTTTTTCGCAGTCAGTCAATTGCACACTAGTGAAGCTGAACCAGGCTCTTCAGCTTTGCTGCTTTTGAGCATCTGTGCTCCACTTTGGCTCTGTGACATCTCTGGAGGTTGTTTGCCTCGGCCAGGCTGGCAAGTGCCCGCTAGTACCTAGAGCTGGGCAGGAGAGGGCAGAGAGCACTTCCATCTGACAGCAGGTTGCAGATTGCCTCGGAAAGAGCCGTGTCCTTGGAATGTGCAGCAAATCCTCTTTCTTTGCAAACCGCGGTTAGTGTGCAGTGCAGGTACACTCTCCCCTTGCCAACTGGAGTGGGAAAGCTTTTCGCTAAGCTAGAGATGACTAGAGAAGCAGAAGCGCGGCTCCGGAGCTATCCGGAGGAAAGTGCCGCTTCCCGGGGTCTTTCGGCTTGAAGCGGCGCTCCGGAGCGCTCCGCTGCCGCTTTACTGAGCTGTGCGCGAATTAGCCGCTTCTTCGCCTCCGAGAAGCAGAGATCGCGGTTGCTTGGAAGAGGCGAAGAACGAAGCCGCAAAGAAGCGGGCTTGTGTGCCAAGCCTTCCGACTGCTGGAGGACGGTGGCTGCCGCTCTCCTGCCTGTTGAATTCACTCTCGGCAAGCGAATGGAAAGCGTTCCAGGACAACTTGCCTGGGTTTTGACTTGGTCCTGATGCGTCCCACCTTGGCAAGTCTTGCTCGTCGCCAGAGGCTCCGAGATGCACCGAAGACGGTGGCAGCTGCTGAAAAGAAGGGCAGCGGTGAGTTTGTCGACAAGCAAGAACATAGGCAGCTGCCTGTGCTTGGGAAGGAGCAGCTGCCTGGTTTTGGCAATTGCCTTCACAGCGCCCAGAAGCCCGGTGCTCTGCTGCTTTGTTTTTCGCAGTCAGTCAATTGCACACTAGTGAAGCTGAGCCAGGCTCTTCAGCTTTGCTGCTTTTGAGCATCTGTTCTCCACTTTGGCTCTGTGACATCTGTCGAGGTTGTTTGCCTCGCCCAGGCTGGAAAGTGCCCGCTAGTACCTAGAGCTGGGCAGGAGAGGGCAGAGAGCACTTCCATCTGACAGCAGGTTGCAGATTGCCTCGGAAAGTTCCGTGTCCTTGCAATGTGCAGCAAATCCTCTTTCTTTGCCAACCGCACTTAGTGTGCAGTGCAGGTACGCTCTCCCCTTGCCAAATGGAGTGGGAAAGCTTTTCGCTAAGCTAGAGATGACTAGAGAAGCAGAAGCGCGGCTCCGGAGCTATCCGGAGGAAAGTGCCGTTTCCCGGGGTCTTTCGGCTTGAAGCGGCGCTCCGGAGCGCTCCGCTGCCGCTTTACTGAGCTGTGCGCGAATTAGCCGCTTCTTCGCCTCCGAGAAGCAGAGATCGCGGTTGTTTAGAAGAGGCGAAGAACGAAGCCGCAAAGAAGCGGGCTTGTGTGTGAAGCCTTCCGACTGCCGGGGGACAGTGGCTGCCGCTCTCCTGCCTGTTGAATTCACTCTCGGCAAGCGAATGGAAAGCGTTCCAGGACAACTTGCCTGGGTTTTGACTTGGTCCTGATGTGTCCCACCTTGGCAAGTCTTGCTCGTCGCCAGAGGCTCCGAGATGCACAGAAGACGGTGGCAGCTGCTGAAAAGAAGGGCAGCGGTGAGTTTGTCGACAAGCAAGAACATAGGCAGCTGCCTGTGCTTGGGAAGGAGCAGCTGCCTGGTTTTGGCAATTGCCTTCACAGCGCCCAGAAGCCCGGTGCTCTGCTGCTTTGTTTTTCGCAGTCAGTCAATTGCACACTAGTGAAGCTGAGCCAGGCTCTTCAGCTTTGCTGCTTTTGAGCATCTGTGCTCCACTTAGGCTCTGTGACATCTCTCGAGGTTGTTTGCCTCGGCCAGGCTGGAAAGTGCCCGCTAGTACCTAGAGCTGGGCAGGAGAGGGCAGAGACCACTTCCATCTGACAGCAGGTTGCAGATTGCCTCGGAAAGAGCCGTGTCCTTGGAATGTGCAGCAAATCCTCTTTCTTTGCAAACCGCGGTTAGTGTGCAGTGCAGGTACGCTCTCCCCTTGCCAACTGGAGTGGGAAAGCTTTTCGCTAAGCTAGAGATGACTAGAGAAGCAGAAGCGCGGCTCCGGAGCTATCCGGAGGAAAGTGCCGTTTCCCGGCGTCTTTCGGCTTGAAGCGGCGCTCCGGAGCGCTTTGCTGCCGCTTTACTGAGCTGTGCGCGAATTAGCCGCTTCTTCGCCTCCGAGAAGCAGAGATCGCGGTTGCTTGGAAGAGGCGAAGAACGAAGCCGCAAAGAAGCGGGCTTGTGTGTGAAGCCTTCCGACTGCCGGAGGACAGTGGCTGCCGCTCTCCTGCCTCTTGAATTCACTCTCGGCAAGCGAATGGAAAGCGTTCCAGGACAACTTGCCTGGGTTTTGACTTGGTCCTGATGCCTCCCACCTTGGCAAGTCTTGCTCGTCGCCAGAGGCTCCGAGATGCACCGAAGACGGTGGCAGCTGCTGAAAAGAAGGGCAGCGGTGAGTTTGTCGACAAGCAAGAACATAGGCAGCTGCCTGTGCTTGGGAAGGAGCAGCTGCCTGGTTTTGGCAATTGCCTTCACAGCGCCCAGAAGCCCGGTGCTCTGCTGCTTTGTTTTTCGCAGTCAGTCAATTGCACACTAGTGAAGCTGAGCCAGGCTCTTCAGCTTTGCTGCTTTTGAGCATCTGTGCTCCACTTAGGCTCTGTGACATCTCTCGAGGTTGTTTGCCTCGGCCAGGCTGGAAAGTGCCCGCTAGTACCTAGAGCTGGGCAGGAGAGGGCAGAGACCACTTCCATCTGACAGCAGGTTGCAGATTGCCTCGGAAAGAGCCGTGTCCTTGGAATGTGCAGCAAATCCTCTTTCTTTGCAAACCGCGGTTAGTGTGCAGTGCAGGTACGCTCTCCCCTTGCCAACTGGAGTGGGAAAGCTTTTCGCTAAGCTAGAGATGACTAGAGAAGCAGAAGCGCGGCTCCGGAGCTATCCGGAGGAAAGTGCCGTTTCCCGGCGTCTTTCGGCTTGAAGCGGCGCTCCGGAGCGCTTTGCTGCCGCTTTACTGAGCTGTGCGCGAATTAGCCGCTTCTTCGCCTCCGAGAAGCAGAGATCGCGGTTGCTTGGAAGAGGCGAAGAACGAAGCCGCAAAGAAGCGGGCTTGTGTGTGAAGCCTTCAGACTGCCGGGGGACAGTGGCTGCCGCTCTCCTGCCTCTTGAATTCACTCTCGGCAAGCGAATGGAAAGCGTTCCAGGACAACTTGCCTGGGTTTTGACTTGGTCCTGATGCCTCCCACCTTGGCAAGTCTTGCTCGTCGCCAGAGGCTCCGAGATGCACCGAAGACGGTGGCAGCTGCTGAAAAGAAGGGCAGCGGTGAGTTTGTCGACAAGCAAGAACATAGGCAGCTGCCTGTGCTTGGGAAGGAGCAGCTGCCTGGTTTTGGCAATTGCCTTCACAGCGCCCAGAAGCCCGGTGCTCTGCTGCTTTGTTTTTCGCAGTCAGTCAATTGCACACTAGTGAAGCTGAGCCAGGCTCTTCAGCTTTGCTGCTTTTGAGCATCTGTGCTCCACTTAGGCTCTGTGACATCTCTCGAGGTTGTTTGCCTCGGCCAGGCTGGAAAGTGCCCGCTAGTACCTAGAGCTGGGCAGGAGAGGGCAGAGAGCACTTCCATCTGACAGCAGGTTGCAGATTGCCTCGGAAAGAGCCGTGTCCTTGGAATGTGCAGCAAATCCTCTTTCTTTGCAAACCGCGGTTAGTGTGCAGTGCAGGTACGCTCTCCCCTTGCCAAATGGAGTGGGAAAGCTTTTCGCTAAGCTAGAGATGACTAGAGAAGCAGAAGCGCGGCTCCGGAGCTATCCGGAGGAAAGTGCCGTTTCCCGGCGTCTTTCGGCTTGAAGCGGCGCTCCGGAGCGCTTTGCTGCCGCTTTACTGAGCTGTGCGCGAATTAGCCGCTTCTTCGCCTCCGAGAAGCAGAGATCGCGGTTGCTTGGAAGAGGCGAAGAACGAAGCCGCAAAGAAGCGGGCTTGTGTGTGAAGCCTTCAGACTGCCGGGGGACAGTGGCTGCCGCTCTCCTGCCTCTTGAATTCACTCTCGGCAAGCGAATGGAAAGCGTTCCAGGACAACTTGCCTGGGTTTTGACTTGGTCCTGATGCGTCCCACCTTGGCAAGTCTTGCTCGTCGCCAGAGGCTCCGAGATGCACCGAAGACGGTGGCAGCTGCTGAAAAGAAGGGCAGCGGTGAGTTTGTCGACAAGCAAGAACATAGGCAGCTGCCTGTGCTTGGGAAGGAGCAGCTCCCTGGTTTTGGCAATTGCCTTCACAGCGCCCAGAAGCCCGGTGCTCTGCTGCTTTGTTTTTCGCAGTCAGTCAATTGCACACTAGTGAAGCTGAACCAGGCTCTTCAGCTTTGCTGCTTTTGAGCATCTGTGCTCCACTTTGGCTCTGTGACATCTCTGGAGGTTGTTTGCCTCGGCCAGGCTGGCAAGTGCCCGCTAGTACCTAGAGCTGGGCAGGAGAGGGCAGAGAGCACTTCCATCTGACAGCAGGTTGCAGATTGCCTCGGAAAGAGCCGTGTCCTTGGAATGTGCAGCAAATCCTCTTTCTTTGCAAACCGCGGTTAGTGTGCAGTGCAGGTACACTCTCCCCTTGCCAACTGGAGTGGGAAAGCTTTTCGCTAAGCTAGAGATGACTAGAGAAGCAGAAGCGCGGCTCCGGAGCTATCCGGAGGAAAGTGCCGCTTCCCGGGGTCTTTCGGCTTGAAGCGGCGCTCCGGAGCGCTCCGCTGCCGCTTTACTGAGCTGTGCGCGAATTAGCCGCTTCTTCGCCTCCGAGAAGCAGAGATCGCGGTTGCTTGGAAGAGGCGAAGAACGAAGCCGCAAAGAAGCGGGCTTGTGTGCCAAGCCTTCCGACTGCTGGAGGACGGTGGCTGCCGCTCTCCTGCCTGTTGAATTCACTCTCGGCAAGCGAATGGAAAGCGTTCCAGGACAACTTGCCTGGGTTTTGACTTGGTCCTGATGCGTCCCACCTTGGCAAGTCTTGCTCGTCGCCAGAGGCTCCGAGATGCACCGAAGACGGTGGCAGCTGCTGAAAAGAAGGGCAGCGGTGAGTTTGTCGACAAGCAAGAACATAGGCAGCTGCCTGTGCTTGGGAAGGAGCAGCTGCCTGGTTTTGGCAATTGCCTTCACAGCGCCCAGAAGCCCGGTGCTCTGCTGCTTTGTTTTTCGCAGTCAGTCAATTGCACACTAGTGAAGCTGAGCCAGGCTCTTCAGCTTTGCTGCTTTTGAGCATCTGTGCTCCACTTTGGCTCTGTGACATCTGTCGAGGTTGTTTGCCTCGCCCAGGCTGGAAAGTGCCCGCTAGTACCTAGAGCTGGGCAGGAGAGGGCAGAGAGCACTTCCATCTGACAGCAGGTTGCAGATTGCCTCGGAAAGTTCCGTGTCCTTGCAATGTGCAGCAAATCCTCTTTCTTTGCCAACCGCACTTAGTGTGCAGTGCAGGTACGCTCTCCCCTTGCCAAATGGAGTGGGAAAGCTTTTCGCTAAGCTAGAGATGACTAGAGAAGCAGAAGCGCGGCTCCGGAGCTATCCGGAGGAAAGTGCCGTTTCCCGGGGTCTTTCGGCTTGAAGCGGCGCTCCGGAGCGCTCCGCTGCCGCTTTACTGAGCTGTGCGCGAATTAGCCGCTTCTTCGCCTCCGAGAAGCAGAGATCGCGGTTGTTTAGAAGAGGCGAAGAACGAAGCCGCAAAGAAGCGGGCTTGTGTGTGAAGCCTTCCGACTGCCGGGGGACAGTGGCTGCCGCTCTCCTGCCTGTTGAATTCACTCTCGGCAAGCGAATGGAAAGCGTTCCAGGACAACTTGCCTGGGTTTTGACTTGGTCCTGATGTGTCCCACCTTGGCAAGTCTTGCTCGTCGCCAGAGGCTCCGAGATGCACAGAAGACGGTGGCAGCTGCTGAAAAGAAGGGCAGCGGTGAGTTTGTCGACAAGCAAGAACATAGGCAGCTGCCTGTGCTTGGGAAGGAGCAGCTGCCTGGTTTTGGCAATTGCCTTCACAGCGCCCAGAAGCCCGGTGCTCTGCTGCTTTGTTTTTCGCAGTCAGTCAATTGCACACTAGTGAAGCTGAGCCAGGCTCTTCAGCTTTGCTGCTTTTGAGCATCTGTGCTCCACTTAGGCTCTGTGACATCTCTGGAGGTTGTTTGCCTCGGCCAGGCTGGAAAGTGCCCGCTAGTACCTAGAGCTGGGCAGGAGAGGGCAGAGACCACTTCCATCTGACAGCAGGTTGCAGATTGCCTCGGAAAGAGCCGTGTCCTTGGAATGTGCAGCAAATCCTCTTTCTTTGCAAACCGCGGTTAGTGTGCAGTGCAGGTACGCTCTCCCCTTGCCAACTGGAGTGGGAAAGCTTTTCGCTAAGCTAGAGATGACTAGAGAAGCAGAAGCGCGGCTCCGGAGCTATCCGGAGGAAAGTGCCGTTTCCCGGCGTCTTTCGGCTTGAAGCGGCGCTCCGGAGCGCTTTGCTGCCGCTTTACTGAGCTGTGCGCGAATTAGCCGCTTCTTCGCCTCCGAGAAGCAGAGATCGCGGTTGCTTGGAAGAGGCGAAGAACGAAGCCGCAAAGAAGCGGGCTTGTGTGTGAAGCCTTCAGACTGCCGGGGGACAGTGGCTGCCGCTCTCCTGCCTGTTGAATTCACTCTCGGCAAGCGAATGGAAAGCGTTCCAGGACAACTTGCCTGGGTTTTGACTTGGTCCTGATGCCTCCCACCTTGGCAAGTCTTGCTCGTCGCCAGAGGCTCCGAGATGCACCGAAGACGGTGGCAGCTGCTGAAAAGAAGGGCAGCGGTGAGTTTGTCGACAAGCAAGAACATAGGCAGCTGCCTGTGCTTGGGAAGGAGCAGCTGCCTGGTTTTGGCAATTGCCTTCACAGCGCCCAGAAGCCCGGTGCTCTGCTGCTTTGTTTTTCGCAGTCAGTCAATTGCACACTAGTGAAGCTGAGCCAGGCTCTTCAGCTTTGCTGCTTTTGAGCATCTGTGCTCCACTTAGGCTCTGTGACATCTCTCGAGGTTGTTTGCCTCGGCCAGGCTGGAAAGTGCCCGCTAGTACCTAGAGCTGGGCAGGAGAGGGCAGAGAGCACTTCCATCTGACAGCAGGTTGCAGATTGCCTCGGAAAGAGCCGTGTCCTTGGAATGTGCAGCAAATCCTCTTTCTTTGCAAACCGCGGTTAGTGTGCAGTGCAGGTACGCTCTCCCCTTGCCAACTGGAGTGGGAAAGCTTTTCGCTAAGCTAGAGATGACTAGAGAAGCAGAAGCGCGGCTCCGGAGCTATCCGGAGGAAAGTGCCGTTTCCCGGCGTCTTTCGGCTTGAAGCGGCGCTCCGGAGCGCTTTGCTGCCGCTTTACTGAGCTGTGCGCGAATTAGCCGCTTCTTCGCCTCCGAGAAGCAGAGATCGCGGTTGCTTGGAAGAGGCGAAGAACGAAGCCGCAAAGAAGCGGGCTTGTGTGTGAAGCCTTCAGACTGCCGGGGGACAGTGGCTGCCGCTCTCCTGCCTCTTGAATTCACTCTCGGCAAGCGAATGGAAAGCGTTCCAGGACAACTTGCCTGGGTTTTGACTTGGTCCTGATGCCTCCCACCTTGGCAAGTCTTGCTCGTCGCCAGAGGCTCCGAGATGCACCGAAGACGGTGGCAGCTGCTGAAAAGAAGGGCAGCGGTGAGTTTGTCGACAAGCAAGAACATGGGCAGCTGCCTGTGCTTGGGAAGGAGCAGCTGCCTGGTTTTGGCAATTGCCTTCACAGCGCCCAGAAGCCCGGTGCTCTGCTGCTTTGTTTTTCGCAGTCAGTCAATTGCACACTAGTGAAGCTGAGCCAGGCTCTTCAGCTTTGCTGCTTTTGAGCATCTGTGCTCCACTTAGGCTCTGTGACATCTCTCGAGGTTGTTTGCCTCGGCAGGCTGGAAAGTGCCCGCTAGTACCTAGAGCTGGGCAGGAGAGGGCAGAGAGCACTTCCATCTGACAGCAGGTTGCAGATTGCCTCGGAAAGAGCCGTGTCCTTGGAATGTGCAGCAAATCCTCTTTCTTTGCAAACCGCGGTTAGTGTGCAGTGCAGGTACGCTCTCCCCTTGCCAACTGGAGTGGGAAAGCTTTTCGCTAAGCTAGAGATGACTAGAGAAGCAGAAGCGCGGCTCCGGAGCTATCCGGAGGAAAGTGCCGTTTCCCGGCGTCTTTCGGCTTGAAGCGGCGCTCCGGAGCGCTTTGCTGCCGCTTTACTGAGCTGTGCGCGAATTAGCCGCTTCTTCGCCTCCGAGAAGCAGAGATCGCGGTTGCTTGGAAGAGGCGAAGAACGAAGCCGCAAAGAAGCGGGCTTGTGTGTGAAGCCTTCAGACTGCCGGGGGACAGTGGCTGCCGCTCTCCTGCCTCTTGAATTCACTCTCGGCAAGCGAATGGAAAGCGTTCCAGGACAACTTGCCTGGGTTTTGACTTGGTCCTGATGCGTCCCACCTTGGCAAGTCTTGCTCGTCGCCAGAGGCTCCGAGATGCACCGAAGACGGTGGCAGCTGCTGAAAAGAAGGGCAGCGGTGAGTTTGTCGACAAGCAAGAACATAGGCAGCTGCCTGTGCTTGGGAAGGAGCAGCTGCCTGGTTTTGGCAATTGCCTTCACAGCGCCCAGAAGCCCGGTGCTCTGCTGCTTTGTTTTTCGCAGTCAGTCAATTGCACACTAGTGAAGCTGAACCAGGCTCTTCAGCTTTGCTGCTTTTGAGCATCTGTGCTCCACTTAGGCTCTGTGACATCTCTGGAGGTTGTTTGCCTCGGCCAGGCTGGCAAGTGCCCGCTAGTACCTAGAGCTGGGCAGGAGAGGGCAGAGAGCACTTCCATCTGACAGCAGGTTGCAGATTGCCTCGGAAAGAGCCGTGTCCTTGGAATGTGCAGCAAATCCTCTTTCTTTGCAAACCGCGGTTAGTGTGCAGTGCAGGTACACTCTCCCCTTGCCAACTGGAGTGGGAAAGCTTTTCGCTAAGCTAGAGATGACTAGAGAAGCAGAAGCGCGGCTCCGGAGCTATCCGGAAGAAAGTGCCGCTTCCCGGCGTCTTTCGGCTTGAAGCGGCTCTGGAGCGCTTTGCTGCCGCTTTACTGAGCTGTGCGCGAATTAGCCGCTTCTTCGCCTCCGAGAAGCAGAGATCGCGGTTGCTTGGAAGAGGCGAAGAACGAAGCCGCAAAGAAGCGGGCTTGTGTGCCAAGCCTTCCGACTGCTGGAGGACGGTGGCTGCCGCTCTCCTGCCTGTTGAATTCACTCTCGGCAAGCGAATGGAAAGCGTTCCAGGACAACTTGCCTGGGTTTTGACTTGGTCCTGATGCCTCCCACCTTGGCAAGTCTTGCTCGTCGCCAGAGGCTCCGAGATGCACCGAAGACGGTGGCAGCTGCTGAAAAGAAGGGCAGCGGTGAGTTTGTCGACAAGCAAGAACATGGGCAGCTGCCTGTGCTTGGGAAGGAACAGCTGCCTGGTTTTGGCAATTGCCTTCACAGCGCCCAGAAGCCCGGTGCTCTGCTGCTTTGTTTTTCGCAGTCAGTCAATTGCACACTAGTGAAGCTGAGCCAGGCTCTTCAGCTTTGCTGCTTTTGAGCATCTGTGCTCCACTTATGCTCTGTGACATCTCTCGAGGTTGTTTGCCTCGGCCAGGCTGGCAAGTGCCCGCTAGTACCTAGAGCTGGGCAGGAGAGGGCAGAGAGCACTTCCATCTGACAGCAGGTTGCAGATTGCCTCGGAAAGAGACGTGTCCTTGGAATGTGCAGCAAATCCTCTTTCTTTGCAAACCGCGGTTAGTGTGCAGTGCAGGTACGCTCTCCCCTTGCCAAATGGAGTGGGAAAGCTTTTCGCTAAGCTAGAGATGACTAGAGAAGCAGAAGCGCGGCTCCGGAGCTATCCGGAAGAAAGTGCCGTTTCCCGGCGTCTTTCGGCTTGAAGCGGCGCTCCGGAGCGCTTTGCTGCCGCTTTACTGAGCTGTGCGCGAATTAGCCGCTTCTTCGCCTCCGAGAAGCAGAGATCGCGGTTGCTTGGAAGAGGCGAAGAACGAAGCCGCAAAGAAGCGGGCTTGTGTGCCAAGCCTTCAGACTGCTGGAGGACGGTGGCTGCCGCTCTCCTGCCTGTTGAATTCACTCTCGGCAAGCGAATGGAAAGCGTTCCAGGACAACTTGCCTGGGTTTTGACTTGGTCCTGATGCCTCCCACCTTGGCAAGTCTTGCTCGTCGCCAGAGGCTCCGAGATGCACCGAAGACGGTGGCAGCTGCTGAAAAGAAGGGCAGCGGTGAGTTTGTCGACAAGCAAGAACATAGGCAGCTGCCTGTGCTTGGGAAGGAGCAGCTGCCTGGTTTTGGCAATTGCCTTCACAGCGCCCAGAAGCCCGGTGCTCTGCTGCTTTGTTTTTCGCAGTCAGTCAATTGCACACTAGTGAAGCTGAGCCAGGCTCTTCAGCTTTGCTGCTTTTGAGCATCTGTGCTCCACTTAGGCTCTGTGACATCTCTCGAGGTTGTTTGCCTCGGCCAGGCTGGAAAGTGCCCGCTAGTACCTAGAGCTGGGCAGGAGAGGGCAGAGAGCACTTCCATCTGACAGCAGGTTGCAGATTGCCTCGGAAAGAGCCGTGTCCTTGGAATGTGCAGCAAATCCTCTTTCTTTGCAAACCGCGGTTAGTGTGCAGTGCAGGTACGCTCTCCCCTTGCCAACTGGAGTGGGAAAGCTTTTCGCTAAGCTAGAGATGACTAGAGAAGCAGAAGCGCGGCTCCGGAGCTATCCGGAGGAAAGTGCCGTTTCCCGGCGTCTTTCGGCTTGAAGCGGCGCTCCGGAGCGCTTTGCTGCCGCTTTACTGAGCTGTGCGCGAATTAGCCGCTTCTTCGCCTCCGAGAAGCAGAGATCGCGGTTGCTTGGAAGAGGCGAAGAACGAAGCCGCAAAGAAGCGGGCTTGTGTGTGAAGCCTTCAGACTGCCGGGGGACAGTGGCTGCCGCTCTCCTGCCTCTTGAATTCACTCTCGGCAAGCGAATGGAAAGCGTTCCAGGACAACTTGCCTGGGTTTTGACTTGGTCCTGATGCCTCCCACCTTGGCAAGTCTTGCTCGTCGCCAGAGGCTCCGAGATGCACCGAAGACGGTGGCAGCTGCTGAAAAGAAGGGCAGCGGTGAGTTTGTCGACAAGCAAGAACATAGGCAGCTGCCTGTGCTTGGGAAGGAGCAGCTGCCTGGTTTTGGCAATTGCCTTCACAGCGCCCAGAAGCCCGGTGCTCTGCTGCTTTGTTTTTCGCAGTCAGTCAATTGCACACTAGTGAAGCTGAGCCAGGCTCTTCAGCTTTGCTGCTTTTGAGCATCTGTGCTCCACTTAGGCTCTGTGACATCTCTCGAGGTTGTTTGCCTCGGCCAGGCTGGAAAGTGCCCGCTAGTACCTAGAGCTGGGCAGGAGAGGGCAGAGAGCACTTCCATCTGACAGCAGGTTGCAGATTGCCTCGGAAAGAGCCGTGTCCTTGGAATGTGCAGCAAATCCTCTTTCTTTGCAAACCGCGGTTAGTGTGCAGTGCAGGTACGCTCTCCCCTTGCCAACTGGAGTGGGAAAGCTTTTCGCTAAGCTAGAGATGACTAGAGAAGCAGAAGCGCGGCTCCGGAGCTATCCGGAGGAAAGTGCCGTTTCCCGGCGTCTTTCGGCTTGAAGCGGCGCTCCGGAGCGCTTTGCTGCCGCTTTACTGAGCTGTGCGCGAATTAGCCGCTTCTTCGCCTCCGAGAAGCAGAGATCGCGGTTGCTTGGAAGAGGCGAAGAACGAAGCCGCAAAGAAGCGGGCTTGTGTGTGAAGCCTTCAGACTGCCGGGGGACAGTGGCTGCCGCTCTCCTGCCTCTTGAATTCACTCTCGGCAAGCGAATGGAAAGCGTTCCAGGACAACTTGCCTGGGTTTTGACTTGGTCCTGATGCGTCCCACCTTGGCAAGTCTTGCTCGTCGCCAGAGGCTCCGAGATGCACCGAAGACGGTGGCAGCTGCTGAAAAGAAGGGCAGCGGTGAGTTTGTCGACAAGCAAGAACATAGGCAGCTGCCTGTGCTTGGGAAGGAGCAGCTGCCTGGTTTTGGCAATTGCCTTCACAGCGCCCAGAAGCCCGGTGCTCTGCTGCTTTGTTTTTCGCAGTCAGTCAATTGCACACTAGTGAAGCTGAACCAGGCTCTTCAGCTTTGCTGCTTTTGAGCATCTGTGCTCCACTTAGGCTCTGTGACATCTCTGGAGGTTGTTTGCCTCGGCCAGGCTGGCAAGTGCCCGCTAGTACCTAGAGCTGGGCAGGAGAGGGCAGAGAGCACTTCCATCTGACAGCAGGTTGCAGATTGCCTCGGAAAGAGACGTGTCCTTGGAATGTGCAGCAAATCCTCTTCTTTGCAAACCGCGGTTAGTGTGCAGTGCAGGTACGCTCTCCCCTTGCCAAATGGAGTGGGAAAGCTTTTCGCTAAGCTAGAGATGACTAGAGAAGCAGAAGCGCGGCTCCGGAGCTATCCGGAAGAAAGTGCCGTTTCCCGGCGTCTTTCGGCTTGAAGCGGCGCTCCGGAGCGCTTTGCTGCCGCTTTACTGAGCTGTGCGCGAATTAGCCGCTTCTTCGCCTCCGAGAAGCAGAGATCGCGGTTGCTT